>NC_088220.1:83563895-83648895 GCF_036934945.1 Oncorhynchus masou masou | reverse complement strand
CATGTTTTCTCCTGTCTAAATCATGTTTTCTCCTGTCTAAATAATGTTGTTTTCACCTGTCTAAATAACGTTGTTTTCTCCTGTCTAAATAATATTGTTTTCATCTCTTTGTTTTTTCTCCTGTCTAAATAATGTTGTTTTCACCTGTCTAAATAACGTTGTTTTCTCCTGTCTAAATAATGTTTTTTCCTGTCTAAATAATGTTTTCACCTGTCTAAATAATGTTGTTTTCAGCTGTCTAAATAATGTTGTTTTCACCTGTCTAAATAAGGTTTTCTCCTGTCTAAATCATGTTTTCTCCTGTATAAATAATGTTTTCTCCTGTCTAAATAATGTTTTCACCTGTCTAAATAATGTTGTTTTCACCTGTCTAAATAATGTTGTTTTCACCTGTGTAAATCATGTTGTTTTCACCTGTGTAAATCATGTTGTTTTCACCTGTGTAAATCATGTTTTCTCCTGTCTAAATCATGTTTTCTCCTGTCTAAATCATGTTTTCTCCTGTCTAAATAATGTTTTCTCCTGTCTAAATAATGTTTTCTCCTGTCTAAATAATGTTTTCTCCTGTCTAAATAATGTTTTCTCCTGTCTAAATAATGTTTTCTCCTGTCTAAATCATGTTTTCTCCTGTCTAAATCATGTTTTCTCCTGTCTAAATCATGTTTTCTCCTGTCTAAATCATGTTTTCTCCTGTCTAAATAATGTTTTCTCCTGTCTAAATAATGTTTTCTCCTGTCTAAATCATGTTTTCTCCTGTCTAAATCATGTTTTCACCTGTCTAAATCATGTTTTCTCCTGTCTAAATCATGTTTTCTCCTGTCTAAATCATGTTTTCTCCTGTCTAAATCATGTTTTCTCCTGTCTAAATCATGTTTTCTCCTGTCTAAATAATGTTGTTTTCTCCTGTCTAAATCATGTTTTCTCCTGTCTAAATCATGTTTTCACCTGTCTAAATCATGTTTTCTCCTGTCTAAATAATGTTTTCTCCTGTCTAAATAATGTTGTTTTCTCCTGTCTAAATAATGTTGTTTTCTCCTGTCTAAATAATGTTGTTTTCTCCTGTCTAAATCATGTTTTCTCCTGTCTAAATCATGTTTTCTCCTGTCTAAATCATGTTTTCTCCTGTCTAAATCATGTTTTCACCTGTCTAAATAATGTTTTCTCCTGTCTAAATAATGTTTTCTCCTGTCTAAATAATATTGTTTTCTCCTGTCTAAATCATGTTTTTTTCCACCTGTCTAAATCATGTTTTTTTCCACCTGTCTAAATAATGTTGTTTTCTCCTGTCTAAATCATGTTTTCACCTGTCTAAATCATGTTTTCTCCTGTCTAAATCATGTTTTCACCTGTCTAAATAATGTTTTCTCCTGTATAAATCATGTTTTCTCCTGTCTAAATAATGTTGTTTTCTCCTGTCTAAATAATGTTGTTTTCTCCTGTTTAAATAATGTTGTTTTCTCCTGTCTAAATAATATTGTTTTCTCCTGTCTAAATAATATTGTTTTCTCCTGTCTAAATAATGTTTTCACCTGTCTAAATAATGTTGTTTTCACCTGTCTAAATAATGTTGTTTTCAGCTGTCTAAATAATGTTGTTTTCAGCTGTCTAAATAATGTTGTTTTCAGCTGTCTAAATAATGTTGTTTTCAGCTGTCTAAATGTTGTTTTCACCTGTCTAAATGTTGTTTTCACCTGTCTAAATAATGTTTTCTCCTGTCTAAATAATATTGTTTTCTCCTGTCTAAATCATGTTTTCTCCTGTCTAAATCATGTTTTCTCCTGTCTAAATCATGTTTTCTCCTGTCTAAATCATGTTTTCTCCTGTCTAAATCATGTTTTCTCCTGTCTAAATCATGTTTTCTCCTGTCTAAATCATGTTTTCTCCTGTCTAAATCATGTTTTCTCCACCTGTCTAAATAATGTTTTCTCCTGTCTAAATAATGTTTTCTCCACCTGTCTAAATAATGTTTTCTCCACCTGTCTAAATAATGTTTTCTCCACCTGTCTAAATAATGTTTTCTCCTGTCTAAATAATGTTTTCACCTGTCTAAATAATGTTTTCTCCTGTATAAATCATGTTTTCTCCTGTCTAAATCATGTTTTCACCTGTCTAAATCATGTTTTCACCTGTCTAAATCATGTTTTCTCCTGTCTAAATCATGTTTTCACCTGTCTAAATAATGTTTTCTCCTGTATAAATCATGTTTTCTCCTGTCTAAATAATGTTGTTTTCTCCTGTCTAAATAATGTTGTTTTCTCCTGTTTAAATAATATTGTTTTCTCCTGTTTAAATAATATTGTTTTCTCCTGTCTAAATAATATTGTTTTCTCCTGTCTAAATAATGTTTTCTCCTGTCTAAATAATGTTGTTTTCACCTGTCTAAATAATGTTGTTTTCAGCTGTCTAAATAATGTTGTTTTCAGCTGTCTAAATAATGTTGTTTTCAGCTGTCTAAATAATGTTGTTTTCAGCTGTCTAAATAATGTTGTTTTCAGCTGTCTAAATAATGTTGTTTTCAGCTGTCTAAATAATGTTTTCTCCTGTCTAAATAATGTTTTCTCCTGTCTAAATCATGTTGTTTTCACCTGTCTAAATAATGTTGTTTTCACCTGTGTAAATAATGTTTTCTCCTGTGTAAATAATGTTTTCTCCTGTCTAAATCATGTTTTCTCCTGTCTAAATAATGTTGTTTTCACCTGTCTAAATCATGTTTTCTCCTGTCTAAATATTATTGGTTATTTTCACAGGTCTGAAGAGGCATGTTTTTATGTTTCAGAAGTCCAGATGTTTTTAGCAGGAGAAAAAAACAGGCTTCTCCACTGTCTTATCTAGATAAATAAATAAAACAACTTGGTTTTATTTCATCTCAAGAACATAATCAATAGTTAAAAGGGCATTCTTTTTTGGGGTCAAAATTACTAATATATTTTATCTGACAATGAAAAGCGGCATAGTGTTTATAACTGAAAGGTTTCCACATGTAATTTTAAACAAATAAATAACTTTTACCTTCCTGTGTTGTCTCTGTCCCTTGTCTGACTCCTGTGTTGTCTCTGTCCCTTGTCTGACTCCTGTGTTGTCTCTGTCCCTTGTCTGACTCCTGTGTTGTCTCTGTCCCTTGTCTGACTCCTGTGTTGTCTCTGTCCCATTCCTTGTCTGACCTCTGTGTTGTATGTGTCCCATTCCTTGTCTGACTCCTGTGTTGTCTCTGTCCCATTCCTTGTCTGACCTCTGTGTTGTATGTGTCCCATTCCTGGTCTGACTCTTTTATTTTAGTTAAAGCTCCATCCAGCTCCATTCATTGACAGTTACAGACCACTGGTTTCCATTCATTCTGTTGGCCTCTAATGTACCCATGATAAACTTGGTCTCTCTGGGATCGGGGACATTGACCCGTTATCGCCACTAGTCTGAAGCCCTTATGCTAATCCCTTGGCTTTCACTTCCCTTTTAAACCCCAAATCCCTCTGTTCCCCTTTCCGCAGAGAAGTGTTTGTGTTAGAGAGGGGGAAATGGGGGGCTTTGGATTGTCCCAGCGATAGAGTTGTGAGGGTCTACTGCCCCCTCCCCCCCCTTCTGAGATCACCATGGTAACACCAGATCTGAGAGGTAAGACCGTAGTTGGGCCCCTGCAAACCACAGGAGGTGAGAGGGTGAGAGCAGAGGGGTTGAATAGCTCATTAAAGGGGTCTCTAGAGCTAACATGACTCAGATATTAAGAGTACTCACTCACATAATGTAAAGACTGGAGCCTGGTCTATGGCCCTCTATCACCCAATGAGAGGCAGGCACTGGAGCAGTCTACTACACAGAGAGGAGAGAGACTGGAGGCAGACACTGGGGCAGTCTACTACACAGAGAGGAGAGAGGCTGGAGACAGACACTGGGGCAGTCTACTACACAGAGAGGAGAGAGACTGGAGACAGACACTGGGGCAGTCTACTACACAGAGAGGAGAGAGACTGGAGGCAGACACTGGGGCAGTCTACTACACAGAGAGGAGAGAGGCTGGAGACAGACACTGGGGCAGTCTACTACACAGAGAGGAGAGAGACTGGAGACAGACACTGGGGCAGTCTACTACACAGAGAGGAGAGAGGCTGGAAACAGACACTGGGGCAGTCTACTACACAGAGAGGAGAGAGACTGGAGACAGACACTGGGGCAGTCTACTACACAGAGAGGAGAGAGACTGGAGACAGACACTGGGGCAGTCTACTACACAGAGAGGAGAGAGACTGGAGGCAGACACTGGGGCAGTCTACTACACAGAGAGGAGAGAGACTGGAGACAGACACTGGAGCAGTCTAAAACACAGAGAGGCTGGAGACAGACATTGGAGCAGTCTACTACACAGAGAGGAGAGAGACTGGAGACAGACACTGGGGCAGTCTACTACACAGAGAGGAGAGAGACTGGAGACAGACACTGGGGCAGTCTACTACACAGAGAGGAGAGAGACTGGAGGCAGACACTGGGGCAGTCTACTACACAGAGAGGAGAGAGACTGGAGACAGACACTGGGGCAGTCTACTACACAGAGAGGAGAGAGGCTGGAAACAGACACTGGGGCAGTCTACTACACAGAGAGGAGAGAGGCTGGAGACAGACACTGGAGCAGTCTACTACACAGAGGAGAGAGACTGGAGACAGACACTGGAGCAGTCTACTACACAGAGAGGAGAGAGGCTGGAGACAGACACTGGAGCAGTCTACTACACAGAGAGGAGAGAGACTGGAGACAGACACTGGAGCAGTCTACTACACAGAGAGGAGAGAGGCTGGAGACAGACACTGGAGCAGTCTAAAACACAGAGCGGAGAGAGGCTGGAGACAGACACTGGAGCAGTCTAAAACACAGAGAGGCTGGAGACAGACACTGGAGCAGTTTACTACACAGAGAGGAGAGAGGCTGGAGACAGACACTGGAGCAGTCTAAAACACAGAGAGGCTGGAGACAGACACTGGAGCAGTCTAAAACACAGAGAGGAGAGAGGCTGGAGACAGACACTGGAGCAGTCTAAAACACAGAGAGGCTGGAGACAGACACTGGAGCAGTCTACTACACAGAGAGGAGAGAGGCTGGAGACAGACACTGGAGCAGTCTACTACACAGAGAGGAGAGAGGCTGGAGACAGACACTGGAGCAGTCTAAAACACAGAGAGGAGAGAGGCTGGAGACAGACACTGGAGCAGTCTAAAACACAGAGAGGCTGGAGACAGACACTGGAGCAGTCTACTACACAGAGAGGAGAGAGACTGGAGACAGACACTGGAGCAGTCTACTACACATAGAGGAGAGAGACTGGAGACAGACACTGGAGCAGTCTAATACACAGAGAGGAGAGAGGCTGGAAACAGACACTGGAGCAGTCTACTACACAGAGAGGAGAGAGGCTGGAGACAGACACTGGAGCAGTCTAATACACAGAGAGGCTGGAGACAGACACTGGAGCAGTCTACTACACAGAGAGGAGAGAGGCTGGAGACAGACACTGGAGCAGTCTACTACACAGAGAGGAGAGAGGCTGGAGACAGACACTGGAGCAGTCTAATACACAGAGAGGCTGGAGACAGACACTGGAGCAGTCTACTACACAGAGAGGAGAGAGACTGGAGACAGACACTGGAGCAGTCTACTACACAGAGAGGAGAGAGACTGGAGACAGACACTGGAGCAGTCTAAAACACAGAGAGGAGAGAGGCTGGAGACAGACACTGGAGCAGTCTAAAACACAGAGAGGCTGGAGACAGACACTGGAGCAGTCTACTACACAGAGAGGAGAGAGACTGGAGACAGACACTGGGGCAGTCTAAAACACAGAGCGGAGAGAGGCTGGAGACAGACACTGGAGCAGTCTACTACACAGAGAGGCTGGAGACAGACACTGGAGCAGTCTACTACACAGAGAGGAGAGAGACTGGAGACAGACACTGGAGCAGTCTACTACACAGAGAGGAGAGAGGCTGGAGACAGACACTGGAGCAGTCTACTACACAGAGAGGAGAGAGGCTGGAGACAGACACTGGAGCAGTCTAAAACACAGAGAGGCTGGAGACAGACACTGGAGCAGTCTACTACACAGAGAGGAGAGAGACTGGAGACAGACACTGGAGCAGTCTACTACACAGAGAGGCTGGAGACAGACACTGGAGCAGTCTACTACACAGAGAGGCTGGAGACAGACACTGGAGCAGTCTACTACACAGAGAGGAGAGAGGCTGGAGACAGACACTGGAGCAGTCTACTACACAGAGAGGAGAGAGACTGGAGACAGACACTGGAGCAGTCTACTACACAGAGAGGAGAGAGGCTAGAGACAGACACTGGAGCAGTCTACTACACAGAGAGGAGAGAGGCTGGAGACAGACACTGGAGCAGTCTACTACACAGAGAGGAGAGAGGCTGGAGACAGACACTGGAGCAGTCTACTACACAGAGAGGAGAGAGGCTGGAGACAGACACTGGAGCAGTCTAATACACAGAGAGGAGAGAGGCTGGAGACAGACACTGGAGCAGTCTACTACACAGAGAGGCTGGAGACAGACACTGGAGCAGTCTACTACACAGAGAGGAGAGAGGCTGGAGACAGACACTGGAGCAGTCTAAAACACAGAGAGGAGAGAGGCTGGAGACAGACACTGGAGCAGTCTACTACACAGAGAGGAGAGAGGCTGGAGACAGACACTGGAGCAGTCTACTACACAGAGAGGAGAGAGACTGGAGACAGACACTGGAGCAGTCTACTACACAGAGAGGAGAGAGACTGGAGACAGACACTGGACAGGGGGAAGGGTGGTACTTTCAAATAGTGTCTTTCCCCATCAAAGATACTATCAAAGACACGGACACACTAAAACAGAGTCAAATGCATGTTAGCATAGTGAAGGAACTATAAAGCCTATTTGAAAAGCAGCCATACTGCAGTTGTCAGTGTTAACCATGTGTTTTCCCAGCATGCTTGATGTGATGGCCACGTGCACAAGTACAGTGAAGAGTGTGTGTTGTGTGGGTGTGTGTGTGTGCGTGCGTGGGTGTTTGTGTGCGTGCGTGTGTGCGTGCGTGTGTGGGTGTGTGTTCGTGCGTGCGTGGGTGTGTGTGTGTGTGTGTGTGTGTGTGTGTGTGTGTGAGGCTCGGCAGTGAAATTCAGGGGTTTGTCAATTTTACAGGGCACCAGGGGATTAGAGAGGAGAGGGGGAGTCGCCGAGAGGAGGAGAGGGGGTGTCGCCGAGAGGAGGAGAGGGGGAGTCGCAGAGAGGAGGAGAGGGGGAGTCGCAGAGAGGAGGAGAGGGGGAGTCGCAGAGAGGAGGAGGGGAGTCGCAGAGAGGAGGAGAGGGGGAGTCGCAGAGAGGAGGAGAGGGGGAGTCGCAGAGAGGAGGAGAGGGGGAGTCGCAGAGAGGAGGAGAGGGGGAGTCGCAGAGAGGAGGAGAGGGGGAGTCACAGAGAGGAGGAGAGGGGGAGTCGCAGAGAGGAGGAGAGGGGGAGTCGCAGAGAGGGGGAGTTGCAGAGAGGAGGAGAGGGGGAGTCGCAGAGAGGAAGAGAGGGGGAGTCGCAGAGAGGAGAGGGGGAGTCACAGAGAGGAGGAGAGGGGGAGTCGCAGAGAGGAGGAGAGGGGTAGTCGCAGAGAGGAGGAGAGGGGGAGTCACAGAGAGGAGGAGAGGGGCAGAAGGGGATTTTGTAACCAGGGGGGAGGAGGAAGAAGGGGGGAGGGGAGGGGGAACAGGGGCCTGTGTGTCCTTTGTTGTGTAAATGTCACTAGTGGTTGTTTGTGGACTCTGGTTGGCTGGTTTGAATTGTAAATTGCATGGAGCACTGATGAATTGTGCTGGCAGACTTTAAACTGCCACTGGGGGATTGTGGGAAGGAAACCACGGAGAGAATATTCCAGAACCATTAGTGTATGTTAACTGTAGAAGCACCATCACTACAAGCCTGTCTGAATCCCACTGCACTAGATATTAACACACTGCCCTATATAATAACACACTGCACTAAATAATAACACTCTGCCCTATATAATAACACACTGCATTAAATAATAACACACTGCCCTATATATTAACACACTGCACTATATAATAACACACTGCCCTATATAATAACACACTGCACTAGATAATAACACACTGCACTAGATAATAACACACTGCACTAGATAATAACACACAGCACTAGATTATAACACACTGCACTAGATAATAACACACTGCACTATATAATAACACACTGCACTATATAATAACACACTGCACTAGATAATAACACACTGCACTATATAATAACACACTGCACTAGATAATAACACACTGCACTAGATAATGACACACTGCTCTAGATAATAACACACTGCACTAGATAATAACACACTGTACTAGATAACACACTGCACTAGATAATAACACACTGCACTAGATAATAACACACGGCTCTAGATTATAACACACTGCACTAAATAATAACACTCTGCCCTATATAATGACACACTGCCCTATGTAATAACACACTGCACTAAATAATAACACTCTGCCCTATTTAATAACACACTGCCCCATATAATAACACACTGCTCTAGATAATAACACACTGCACTATATAATAATACACTGCACTAGATAATAACACACTGCCCTATGTAATAACACACGGCACTAGATAAAAACACACTGCCCTATATAATAACACACTGCTCTAGATTATAACACACAACACTAGATAATAACACACTGCCATATATAATAACACACTGCACTAGATTATAACACACAGATCTAGATAATAACACACTGCACTAGATAATAACACACTGCACTAGATAATAACACACTGCACTAGATTATAACACACTGCTCTAGATTATAACACACATCACTAGATAATAACACACTGCCCTAGATTATAACACACTGCCCTAGATAATAATTATGAAATCCAAGTGTGAAATTGAAACTCAATAAAAAATAGTCACTTTTTTTTGGAAGGGAATTAAATTTATATAATTTTTTTGCTTTTGAGTGAGAGATAAATAGGGAGGTAGGAGTGGGATTAAGTGAGTATTATACTATTCAATCCCCCCCATCTGCAACCTAAAGGCAACAGAGAGATTTTTCAGGAACCCGTTCCAAGAATTCCGTTCCGGGTTTTAACACGTTGCCCGGTCACTTGAATGGGAACGCGGTAGGGACTCGGTCCGGACAGTTGGGCTTTCTCCTTTCACTACTAGACGGGAAAGGGATATTATTGATTTGCTAGTAAACTTCTTGACATGGAAAACCTGAAGGAATTATCTGAAGGAATATTATTCAGGTGAATAGATGTTGACATTTTAATTAGAAGTCGACTATGGAAAGAACGGACTAACGTAAGTATTTATTTTCTTTGTTGGACTAGCAAAGAGAATATATGTTGTATGTTACACGTGTTATTGTGTGCTCTTCGATGGTCAACATAGTATATCCTTTTCTCGCTTGGCACAGCGTCCGTTTCTGAGTAAAGTGAGCATGTTGCCATTGACAATGTTACAGTTGCAATGTTGTTTTCACGAGGTGATCTCGGGCAGAAGGCTGCAGTCGGAGGAGCCAATGAACAACTTGCTGACCAATGCACCTGCCCTTATCTTTGAGTTCATCTACGGTGGCTACCACATAGAACTATGGTAGTCTATGTTTTGAATGGGCGAACTGCCCAATGCTTTGTCAACATTTGTATTACATGCCTACAGAGGTTTTATCGTCTTTTCGTTTTTCGCAAAAGGCTATTTATTCAAACTAAAGCTTAAAGTTTTTGTTTAGGCAAATGTTATTATATATATATATATTTTGTATAAATGCATATATTAGGTTGTTCATTGTTGTGCAAATAACCTAATCAAGTGAGCATTAAAAGTATATGTTTCATGTGACATCAAAATCATGAATTCATTTGCAAGATTGATTAAAACCCAAATCATTTGGGATTTCCGCTTAATTTTCCTTTGCGACACCGATTTGCACCAGAATTGCATCGATGGTGAATAAACAACGGCTCCCCTAAAGAAAGACACAGGGTAAACCCCCTCGGAGTCCTTGGGGATTTTCGGAGAGAGAGTGTGGGTGAGGTATAGAGGGGTATTTGATAAATGGCATCCCACGGACAAAGCCCTAAAGGTGCAACCCCTCACCCAACCCCCTCAACCGCATTGTGCGGGTTAACCGCAATCACCACAAGGCAAGTCTTTGTTCGGGCCTATCGGTAGGTATAGCTCGGATGTAAACCGATACAGGCGTGTTCGCCCGCCTCTGGTGGTTCTGGAGTCAGTTACTTATTTGTTTCTGACTAAAAAAAAAATTGCCATAAAGTTGGAGCTTTTAAAGTTATTAATCACATAAACTGCGCTATTGTCCCGGGACGCGGTTGGAACCTGCTGTTCCAAGGCTGTCATTGAAAATAAGAATTTGTTCTTAACTGACTTGTTAAAAAACGTTCCCTGACATCACACACATTCCAATGTTATTGTCAGTCTTTTAGACACTTGTGACAGGATAACGAACAGAGCATCTGAAAACGTGAGTGGAGTATTATGGGGTGGTTCAGTTTGCTGGGTGTAAGGTTGGAGTGGAAACGATCCTCTTTGTTAGTCCTAATGAATCATTTAACTATTTATCTCAGAGGACTAGAGGAGTAGAGCAGGTAGATATTGGGTTTGTTGGCTCAGTCGGTAGAGCATGGCGCTTGCAACGCCAAGCGTCGTGGTTTCGATTCCTGCTGGGGCCACCCATATGTAAAAGTAGTGGCCCCAGCCGACTTGTAAGTCGCTTTGGACAAAAGCGTCTGCTAAATGGGATATATTATTATTATTATTATTATTAACTATTTATCTCAAGAGGACTAGAGGAGGTAGATATTGGGTTTGTTAGTACAGTCCTAATGAATAATTTAACTATTTATCTCAAAGGACGAGAGGAGTAGAGGAATGGAGGAGGTAGATATTGGGTTTGTTAGTACAGTCCTAATGAATAATTTAACTATTTATCTCAAAGGACGAGAGGAGTAGAGGAATGGAGGAGGTAGATATTGGGTTGAAGTGAACCCGATCTCTTTGTGGGTCCACTTCTGTAGTGTGTGTGTCAGTCAAGACACATCATAGTGGTTCTATGTGTGAGAAATGGAGATTTAGAAAGAGAGACAGAACGTGTGAGAGAGGACAGGAGTGTGAGGTGTGTGTGTCAGTCAAGACACATCATAGTGGTTCTATGTGTGAGAAATGGAAATTTAGAAAGAGAGACAGAACGTGTGAGAGAGGACAGGAGTGTGAGGTGTGTGTGTCAGTCAAGACACATCATAGTGGTTCTATGTGTGAGAAATGGAAATTTAGAAAGAGAGACAGAACGTGTGAGAGAGGACAGGAGTGTGAGGTGTGTGTGTCAGTCAAGACACATCATAGTGGTTCTATGTGTGAGAAATGGAAATTTAGAAAGAGAGACAGAACGTGTGAGAGGACAGGAGTGTGAGGTGTGTGTGTCAGTCAAGACACATCATAGTGGTTCTATGTGTGAGAAATGGAAATTTAGAAAGAGAGACAGAACGTGTGAGAGAGGACAGGAGTGTGAGGTGTGTGTGTCAGTCAAGACACATCATAGTGGTTCTATGTGTGAGAAATGGAAATTTAGAAAGAGAGACAGAACGTGTGAGAGAGGACAGGAGTGTGAGGTGTGTGTGTCAGTCAAGACACATCATAGTGGTTCTATGTGTGAGAAATGGAGATTTAGAAAGAGAGACAGAACGTGTGAGAGAGGACAGGAGTGTGAGGTGTGTGTGTCAGTCAAGACACATCATAGTGGTTCTATGTGTGAGAAATGGAGATTTAGAAAGAGAGACAGAACGTGTGAGAGAGGACAGGAGTGTGAGAGAGGACAGGAGTGTGAGAGAGGACAGGAGTGTGAGAGAGGACAGGAGTGTGAGAGAGGACAGGAGTGTGAGAGAGGACAGGAGTGTGAGAGAGGACAGGAGTGTGAGAGAGGACAGGAGTGTGAGAGAGGACAGGAGTGTGAGGTGTGGCTTCTTCAAGTTGAAACTGTGACGGAACCCCTAGAAGTTCTTTGAAGAACTCTTTTAAAAGGAGTTAATATTAATGATTAATATTATTAATAATAATAAGTTTAACTTCAGACCGTCCCCTCGCCCCGACCCGGACGCAAACCAGGGACCCTCTGCACACATCAACAACAGTCACCCACGAAGCATCGTTACCCATCAGTCCACAAAATCCACGGAACCTTGCAGAGCAAGAGGAACCACTACTTCCAAGGTCTCAGAGCAAGTGACGTCACCGATTGAAACGCTATTTAGCGCACCACCGCTAACTAGCTAGCCGTTTGACATCCGTTACTTACGCACAGCAACAATAACATAATATTGTAGTTCTCAGTGCTTATTATGATTTTAGTGGCAAAGCAGAATTTAAAAAAAAAACATCTAAATATGAGGTAGACTCCCAGCAGAGCCCCAAGTCCAATGGACATATTCTCTAACGTGTTAATGTGTTGATGTTGTCCGTATCCATAGCCAGAATGATCTAGCAGTACATGGTGATCGAACAGGTTTCCTAATATATTCATCAGAGGTGTAGGGAGGATGTAAGTCTGTGAACCCAACAATTATGAAAAGATAGACAATATCATCATAAAACAATATCAATATAGCTCATACAAGGAACAAACCTTACCTTAAATTGAGGAGATCGTTACATTTTTCAGTTAAGTGGCTGCACCTGCTCTCCTTTCAAATTCAAATCCAAATGTTTCAGTTGGGCAGTTAGGTTCCTGCAAAAAAACAAAAACAAAAACCAATTTAAGGAGGTTCCTCGATGAACCCCAACTCTTATGGGGTTCTTGGAATGACCTTTTGGGGGGCATTTTCAGAGCCAAGAACCCTTAGGTTCTTCAAAGTACTTTGAGGATCTTAAAAGAACACTTGTTGAACCCCTCATTTTTGTTTTTGTGTGTGTTCTCTGTGTCTCTGCCTCGTGCCCACTCTCTCTTTCTAAAGACTGCCCAGTCATCTCATACAAGGCACTCTTTTCATCTCTCTGACCTTATTTGGGATGTTTAAAAAAAAAAATAGGAGCACAGAGATAAAGATCAATGAGGGAACTGTTGAGACAGCTGAATTCAGACGGTCTATAACCGTTTTTGCGCTGGTTGTATTTTGTTTAAAAGTTGTGTGTGTTGCTGGACTACAGAGACAACATTCAGATGGAATGAGGATGAAACTAATCAAGCCCAAGTCTACGCCCCTTCATCTGTGATTGGCCAACAGTAGGGATTCTTCAATAACGTCTTTGTTGTCATTCAACAAAAGATGACTCGTTTTCATTTTAGTATAACAGGAAATGTATAACAGATTTCTTAGTTATTTTAGATAAATTCAGACTATTTTGAGGAAGATACTGGCTACGGCGTCTCAAGATGGACAAACAGTACTATTGACACTTTTTTCTTGTTTTTCAAGCAAAGGTCTTTTAAGGGAGTATGCCGAGCACACTTATTTGGTTCGCCTAGCTGAGTTTGGCTAAAGCATGCTGACGCCTTTACCCCTTCTCTCTCTCTACTGTCTTCCCTGTCTCCACCCTCTCACTGTTGACTACCTCAATGCTCTGCATCACTTCCTGGTAGAAACAGTCAGGGAAGATGTCTCAGTTGGAAGGAGAAGGATCAGTGCTTGAGAAGTGTAGTGGTCTGAGGTTAAAGGATAAAGTTCACGGCACTGCCCCTAAACAAGTAATTAAAAATTAAAAAACGTTATTTAACTAGGCAAGTCAGTTAAGAACAAATTGTTATTACAATGATGGCCTACCTCGGCCAAACCCAGATGACACTGGGCCAATTGTGAGCCGCCCTATGGGACAACCAATCACAGCCAAATGTGATGCAGCCTCGATTCAAACCAGGTGCTGCAATGCAGAGTCTTAGACCACTGCGCCACTCAGGAGCCCCCCACTAAACCACCTGGTAACTGATAACAGGAGAGCAGTGGAGGCTGGTGGTGGGAGCTATAGGAGGATGGGCTCATTGTAATGGCTGGAATGGAATTCATGTGGTTTCAAACACACGTTAAAAAACAATGAGCTCACGACAGTTGGTATTCCCAAGCGGTCTCCTGTCCCAGTAGTTTTCTCCCCGAATTAGGTACCTTGGCTCATCTCTGCAACTCCTCAATGGGTTCGGGAGAGGGCGAAGGTCGAATCATGCGTCCTCCCAAAACATGACCCTCCTGGCCGTCCTCGGAAACATGACCCGCCAGGCCAACTACTTATCACACCGGCTGCAGCCAGTGTAGTAGTGTAGTAGCCTAATAAATAGTGTCCCCTTGCCTGTTATAGTAGTGTAGTAGCCTAATAAATAGTGTCCCCTTGCCTGTTATAGTAGTGTAGTAGCCTAATAAATAGTGTCCCCTTGCCTGTTATAGTAGTAGCCTAATAAATAGTGTCCCCTTGCCTGTTATAGTAGTGTAGTAGCCTAATAAATAGTGTCCCCTTGCCTGTTATAGTAGTGTAGTAGCCTAATAAATAGTGTCCCCTTGCCTGTTATAGTAGTAGCCTAATAAATAGTGTCCCCTTGCCTGTTATAGTAGTGTAGTAGCCTAATAAATAGTGTTCCCTAAGTAGCTTGTTGAACAGTGTCCCTTGTCATTTGCACACAAGAAGATTTGAATGTTGTGCCAAAAGGTAAATAATTGTGTGTTTGGCGTTTTGCCAAATGTTTGTTAGAGAATTGCGATTGGAGTATAAAACGTGTGTCAGTAGTATTGCAGATGGGGTGTCTCTGGTTCTGCTAAATGAGATACAGGTTTGGGTGCCTCATGGATCAGATTTAGTGTGTAAATAATTGGGAACAGCTGTTATGTGGATAAAATTGTATCACGTATGATGCTAAGCCAGAGGACAGGAGGGAATTAATTTGTGATGGTTTATTATTGAACTGTCAGTGTGTCGATGTGTGTGTAGTAGGAATGGGGTGTGTTATTGTGTGTGTGTAGTAGGAATGGGGTGTGTGAGTGTGTGTGTGTAGTAGGAATGGGGTGTGTGAGTGTGTGTGTGTAGTAAGAATGGGGTGTGTGAGTGTGTGTGTGTAGTAGGAATGGTGTGTGAGTGTGTGTGTGTAGTAGGAATGGGGTGTGTGAGTGTGTGTGTGTAGTAGGAATGGGGTGTGTGAGTGTGTGTGTGTAGTAGGAATGGGGTGTGTGAGTGTGTGTGTGTAGTAGGAATGGGGTGTGTGAGTGTGTGTGTGTAGTAGGAATGGGGTGTGTGAGTGTGTGTGTGTAGTAGGAATGGGGTGTGTGAGTGTGTGTAGTAGGAATGGGGTGTGTGAGTGTGTGTGTGTAGTAGGAATGGGGTGTGTGAGTGTGTGTGTGTAGTAGGAATGGGGTGTGTGAGTGTGTGTGTGTAGTAGGAATGGGGTGTGTGATTGTGTGTGTGTAGTAGGAATGGGGTGTGTGATTGTGTGTGTGTAGTAGGAATGGGGTGTGTGAGTGTGTGTGTGTAGTAGGATTGGGGTGTGTGATTGTGTGTGTGTAGTAGGAATGGGGTGTGTGAGTGTGTGTGTGTAGTAGGATTGGGGTGTGTGATTGTGTGTGTGTAGTAGGATTGGGGTGTGTTATTGTGTGTGTGTAGTAGGAATGGGGTGTGTGATTGTGTGTGTGTAGTAAGAATGGGGTGTGTGAGTGTGTGTGTGTAGTAGGATTGGGGTGTGTTATTGTGTGTGTGTGTGTAGTAGGAATGGGGTGTGTGATTGTGTGTGTGTAGTAGGAATGGGGTGTGTGAGTGTGTGTAGTAGGAATGTGGTGTGTGATTGTGTGTGTAGTAGGAATGGGGTGTGTGATTGTGTTTGTAGTAGGAATGGGGTGTGTGAGTGGGTGTGTGTAGTAGGAATGGGGTGTGTGAGTGTGTGTGTGTAGTAGGATTGGGGTGTGTTATTGTGTGTGTGTAGTAGGAATGGGGTGTGTGATTGTGTGTGTGTAGTAAGAATGGGGTGTGTGAGTGTGTGTGTGTAGTAGGATTGGGGTGTGTTATTGTGTGTGTGTGTAGTAGGAATGGGGTGTGTGATTGTGTGTGTGTAGTAGGAATGTGGTGTGTGATTGTGTGTGTGTAGTAGGAATGGGGTGTGTGAGTGTGTGTAGTAGGAATGTGGTGTGTGATTGTGTGTGTAGTAGGAATGGGGTGTGTGATTGTGTTTGTAGTAGGAATGGGGTGTGTGAGTGGGTGTGTGTAGTAGGAATGGGGTGTGTGAGTGTGTGTGTGTAGTAGGATTGGGGTGTGTTATTGTGTGTGTGTAGTAGGAATGGGGTGTGTGATTGTGTGTGTGTAGTAAGAATGGGGTGTGTGAGTGTGTGTGTGTAGTAGGATTGGGGTGTGTTATTGTGTGTGTGTGTAGTAGGAATGGGGTGTGTGATTGTGTGTGTGTAGTAGGAATGTGGTGTGTGATTGTGTGTGTGTAGTAGGAATGGGGTGTGTGATTGTGTGTGTGTAGTAGGAATGGGGTGTGTGATTGTGTGTGTGTAGTAGGAATGTGGTGTGTGATTGTGTGTGTAGTAGGAATGGGGTGTGTGATTGTGTTTGTAGTAGGAATGGGGTGTGTGAGTGGGTGTGTAGTAGGAATGGGGTGTGTGAGTGGGTGTGTAGTAGGAATGGGGTGTGTGAGTGGGTGTGTAGTAGGAATGGGGTGTGTGAGTGTGTGTAGTAGGAATGGGGTGTGTGAGTGGGTGTGTGTAGTAGGAATGTGGTGTGTTATTGTGTGTGTGTAGTAGGAATGGGGTGTGTGATTGTGTGTGTGTAGTAGGAATGGGGTGTGTGAGTGTGTGTAGTAGGAATGGGGTGTGTGAGTGTGTGTGTGTAGTAGGATTGGGGTGTGTTATTGTGTGTGTGTAGTAGGAATGGGGTGTGTGATTGTGTGTGTGTAGTAAGAATGGGGTGTGTGAGTGTGTGTGTGTAGTAGGATTGGGGTGTGTTATTGTGTGTGTGTGTAGTAGGAATGGGGTGTGTGATTGTGTGTGTGTAGTAGGAATGTGGTGTGTGATTGTGTGTGTGTAGTAGGAATGGGGTGTGTGATTGTGTGTGTGTAGTAGGAATGGGGTGTGTGATTGTGTGTGTGTAGTAGGAATGTGGTGTGTGATTGTGTGTGTAGTAGGAATGGGGTGTGTGATTGTGTTTGTAGTAGGAATGGGGTGTGTGAGTGGGTGTGTAGTAGGAATGGGGTGTGTGAGTGGGTGTGTAGTAGGAATGGGGTGTGTGAGTGGGTGTGTAGTAGGAATGGGGTGTGTGAGTGTGTGTAGTAGGAATGGGGTGTGTGAGTGGGTGTGTGTAGTAGGAATGGGGTGTGTGAGTGTGTGTGTGTAGTAGGATTGGGGTGTGTTATTGTGTGTGTGTAGTAGGAATGGGGTGTGTGATTGTGTGTGTGTAGTAAGAATGGGGTGTGTGAGTGTGTGTGTGTAGTAGGATTGGGGTGTGTTATTGTGTGTGTGTGTAGTAGGAATGGGGTGTGTGATTGTGTGTGTGTAGTAGGAATGTGGTGTGTGATTGTGTGTGTGTAGTAGGAATGGGGTGTGTGATTGTGTGTGTGTAGTAGGAATGTGGTGTGTGATTGTGTGTGTAGTAGGAATGGGGTGTGTGATTGTGTTTGTAGTAGGAATGGGGTGTGTGAGTGGGTGTGTAGTAGGAATGGGGTGTGTGAGTGGGTGTGTAGTAGGAATGGGGTGTGTGAGTGGGTGTGTAGTAGGAATGGGGTGTGTGAGTGTGTGTAGTAGGAATGGGGTGTGTGAGTGGGTGTGTAGTAGGAATGGGGTGTGTGAGTGTGTGTAGTAGGAATGGGGTGTGTGAGTGGGTGTGTGTAGTAGGAATGTGGTGTGTTATTGTGTGTGTGTAGTAGGAATGGGGTGTGTGATTGTGTGTGTGTAGTAGGAATGGGGTGTGTGAGTGTGTGTAGTAGGAATGGGGTGTGTGAGTGTGTGTGTGTAGTAGGATTGGGGTGTGTTATTGTGTGTGTGTAGTAGGAATGGGGTGTGTGATTGTGTGTGTGTAGTAAGAATGGGGTGTGTGAGTGTGTGTGTGTAGTAGGATTGGGGTGTGTTATTGTGTGTGTGTGTAGTAGGAATGGGGTGTGTGATTGTGTGTGTGTAGTAGGAATGTGGTGTGTGATTGTGTGTGTGTAGTAGGAATGGGGTGTGTGATTGTGTGTGTGTAGTAGGAATGGGGTGTGTGAGTGTGTGTAGTAGGAATGGGGTGTGTGAGACAGATGCTCTCGTTGTGTGTAATTTTAACGTGATGGCCAATCTAATTTAGACACACACACACACACACACATAAGGAAGCTGAACTGAGTGCTGGCAAAGCTGATCGATCACCTTTTGACTCATTGACTTATCTCAAAAATCACAGCTGGTGTTTCAGTTTGGGAGGAAAGCAGAAGCACTGTGTGTGTGTGTGTGTGTGTGTGTGTGTGTGTGTGTGTGTGTGTGTGTGTGAAAAAAAGAGAAAGAGAGGGCTCAGGGGAGACATGAAGAGAGTGATAGAGGAAGAGAGTGATAGGTGTGTGAGTGTGTGTGTGTAGTAGGAATGGGGTGTGTGAGTGTGTGTGTGTAGTAGGAATGGGGTGTGTGAGTGTGTGTGTGTAGTAGGAATGGGGTGTGTGAGTGTGTGTGTGTAGTAGGAATGGGGTGTGTGAGTGTGTGTGTGTAGTAGGAATGGGGTGTGTGAGTGTGTGTGTGTAGTAGGAATGGGGTGTGTGAGTGTGTGTGTGTAGTAGGAATGGGGTGTGTTATTGTGTGTGTGTAGTAGGAATGGGGTGTGTGATTGTGTGTGTGTAGTAGGAATAGGGTGTGTGAGTGTGTGTGTGTAGTAGGAATGGGGTGTGTGAGTGTGTGTGTGTGTGTAGTAGGAATGGGGTGTGTGAGTGTGTGTGTGTAGTAGGAATGGGGTGTGTTATTGTGTGTGTGTAGTAGGAATGGGGTGTGTGATTGTGTGTGTGTAGTAGGAATGGGGTGTGTGAGTGTGTGTGTGTGTAGTAGGAATGGGGTGTGTGAGTGTGTGTGTGTAGTAGGAATGGGGTGTGTGAGTGTGTGTGTGTAGTAGGAATGGGGTGTGTTATTGTGTGTGTGTGTAGTAGGAATGGGGTGTGTGATTGTGTGTGTGTAGTAGGAATGGGGTGTGCGAGTGTGTGTGTGTAGTAGGAATGGGGTGTGTGTGTGTAGTAGGAATGGGGTGTGTGATTGTGTGTGTGTAGTAGGAATGGGGTGTGTGATTGTGTGTGTGTAGTAGGAATGGGGTGTGTGAGTGTGTGTGTGTAGTAGGAATGGGGTGTGTGAGTGTGTGTGTGTAGTAGGAATGGGGTGTGTGAGTGTGTGTGTGTAGTAGGAATGGGGTGTGTTATTGTGTGTGTAGTAGGAATGGGGTGTGTGATTGTGTTTGTAGTAGGAATGGGGTGTGTGAGTGGGTGTGTAGTAGGAATGGGGTGTGTGAGTGGGTGTGTAGTAGGAATGGGGTGTGTGAGTGGGTGTGTAGTAGGAATGGGGTGTGTGAGTGGGTGTGTAGTAGGAATGGGGTGTGTGAGTGGGTGTGTAGTAGGAATGGGGTGTGTGAGTGTGTGTAGTAGGAATGGGGTGTGTGAGACAGATGCTCTCGTTGTGTGTAATTTTGACGTGATGGCCAATCTAATTTAGACACACACACACACACACACATAAGGAAGCTGAACTGAGTGCTGGCAAAGCCGATCGATCACCTTTTGACTCATTGACTTATCTCAAAAATCACAGCTGGTGTTTCAGTTTGGGATGAAAGCAGAAGCACTGTGTGCGTGTGTGTGTGTGTGTGTGTGTGTGTGTGTGTGTGTGTGTGTGTGAAAAAAAGAGAAAGAGAGGGCTCAGGGGAGAGATGAAGAGAGTGATAGAGGAAGAGAGTGATAGATCGCTAAATCTCCACCAACCTCCAACCTCCCATCCCTAAACCTCCTCCAACCTCGCATCCCTAAACCTCCACCAACCAACCTCCCATCCCTAAATCTCCTCCAATCTCCCATCCTTAAACCTCCACCAACCTCCCATCACTAAACCTCCACCAACCTCCCATCCCTAAACCTCCAACAACCTCCCATCACTAAACCTCCACCAACCTCCCATCCCTAAACCTCCACCCTCCTCCAACCTCTCATCCCTAAACCTCTACCAACCTCCCATCCCTAAACCTCCACCCTCCTCCAACCTCTCATCCCTAAACCTCCACCAACCTCCCATCCCTAAACCTCCACCAACCTCCCATCCCTAAACCTCCACCAACCTCCCATCCCTAAACCTCCACCCTCCTCCAACCTCACATCCCTAAACCTCCACCAACCTCCCATCCCTAAACCTCCACCAACCTCCCATCCCTAAACCTCCACCAACCTCCCATCCCTAAACCTCAACCCTCCACCAACCTCCCATCCCTAAACCTCCTCCAACCCCCATCCCTAAACCTCCAGCAACCTCCCATCCCTAAATCTCCTCCAACCTCCCATCCCTAAATCTCCTCCATCTCTCATCCCTAAATCTCCACCCCCCTCCAACCTCCCATCTTTAAACCCCCACCCTCCAATCCCTAAATCTCCTCCAACCTCCCATCCCTAAACCTCCACCAACCTCCCATCACTAAACCTCCACCAACCTCCCATCCCTAAACCTCCACCAAACTCCCATCACTAAACCTCCTCCAACCTCCCATCCCTAAACCTCCACCAATCTCCCATCCCTAAACCTCCACCCTCCTCCAACCTCTCATCCCTAAACCTCTACCAACCTCCCATCCCTAAACCTCCACCCTCCTCCAACCTTTCATCCCTAAATCTCCACCAACCTCCCATCCCTAAACCTCCTCCAACCCCCATCCCTAAATCTCCAGCCCTCCCATCCCTAAACCTCCACCAACCTCCCATCCCTAAATCTCCACCAACCTCCCATCCCTAAACCTCCACCCTCCTCCAACCTCACATCCCTAAACCTCCAGCAACCTCCCATCCCTAAACCTCCACCAACCTCCCATCCCTAAACCTCCACCAACCTTCCATCACTAAACCTCCACCAACCTCCCATCCCTAAACCTCCACCAAACTCCCATCACTAAACCTCCTCCAACCTCCAACCTCCCATCCCTAAACCTCCACCAACCTCCCATCCCTAAACCTCCACCCTCCTCCACCCTCTCATCCCTAAACCTCTACCAACCTCCCACCCCTAAACCCCCACCCTCCTCCAACCTCTCATCCCTAAACTTCCACCAACCTCCCATCCCTAAACCTCCTCCAACCCCCCATCCCTATACCTCCAGCAACCTCCCATCCCTAAATCTCCTCCATCTCTCATCCCTAAATCTCCACCCCCCTCCAACCTCCCATCTTTAAACCCCCACCCTCCACCAACCTCCCATCCCTAAATCTCCACCAACATCCATTCCCTAAACATCCACCAACCTGCCATCCCAACACCTCCACCCTCCCATTCCTAAACCTCCACCAACCTCCCATCCCTAAATCTCCACCCTCCTCCAACCTCCCACCCCTAAACCTCCTCCAACCTCCCATCCCTAAACCTCCTCCAACCTCACATCCCTAAACCTCCTCCATCTCCCATCCCTTAATCTCCACCCTCCTCCAACCTCCCATCCCTAAATCTCCACCCTCCTCCAACCTCCCATCCTTAAACCTCCACCAACCTCCCGTCCCTAAATCTCCACCAACCTCCCATCCCTAATTCTCCTCGAACCGGCCATTCCTCACCTCCACCCTCCTCTAAACTCCCACCCCTAAACCACCCTCTTCCAACTGCCCATTCCTACATCTCCACCCTCCTCCAAACTCTCTTCCTAAACCTCCAATAATCTCCCATCCCTAAACCTCCAACCTCCTCCAGCCTCTCTTCCCTAAACCTCTACCCTCCTTCAACCTCCCATTCCTAAACCACCACCCTCCTCCAACCTCTCATCCCTAAACCTCTACCCTCCTCCAACCTCCCATCCCTAAATCTCCACCAACCTTCCATCCCTAAACCTCCACCAACCTTCCATCCCTAAACCTCCACCAACCTTCCATCCCTAAACCTCCACCAACCTCCCATCCCTACATCTCCTCCATCCTACCATCCCTAAATGTTCACCCTCCACCAAACTCCCATCCCTAAACCTCCACCAACCTTCAACCCTTCAACCCCTCATCCCTAAACCCCCACCCTCCTCCAACCTCTCATCCCTAAACCTCCACCCTACTCCAACCTCCCATCTCTAAACCTCCTCCAACCTCTCATCTTTAAACCTCCACCAACCTCCCATCCCTAAATCTCCACCAACCTCCCATCCCTAAACCTCCACCCTCCTCCAACCTCTCATCCCTAAAAGTCCACCCTACTCCAACCTCCCATCCCTAAATCTCCTCCAAACGCCCATCTCTACACCACCCTCCTCCAACCACCCATTCCTATACCGCCACCCTCCCCCAACCTCTCACCCGTAAACCTCCACCCTCCCCCAACCTCCCATCCCTAAACCTCTCCCCCATCCCTCCTCCTCCTCTCTCCCCCATCCCTCCTCATCCCACCCCTCTCTCCCAATCCATCCCTCTCGTCCCCATCCCTCCTCCTCCCACCCCTCTCATCCCCATCCCTTCTCCTCCCACCCCTCTCTCCCCATCCATCCCTTTCCCCCTCTCGTCCCCATCGCTACAACCTCCCACCCCCTCTCCCCGTCCCTCCAACCTCCCACCCCTCTCGTCCCCATCCCTCCAACCTCCCACCCCTCTCTTCCCGTCCCTCCAACCTCCCACCCCTCTCGTCCCCATCCCTCCCACTCCCATCCCTCTCTCCCCCATCCCTCCAACCTCCCACCCCTCTCACCCCCCACCCTGTCTCCAGGCCCTGTTGTCCCGTGGTCCCTGGTGTATGAGTTAGTCTGCCTCAGTTCCTCCTACTATTAGTAATTTGGTTTGTGTCATTAACGGAAGAACCGACAATACACACACACACACACTTCACTTATCTCATTACCCATGAGGCTTTTCAGTTGAGCCCTCATAGAGCACTTCCTCATTACCGATGAGTGTGCAGGTGAGGTCTCTTGGGTTGGAAACTCGGATCAGCTTGCGGGTAACTTCATCCACTCTGTGACACAGCCTTCAGAATGAGAGAATATCCACTCTGTGACACAGCCTTCAGAATGAGAGAATATCCACTCTGTGACACAGCCTTCAGAATGAGAGGACGACCAAATCAAATCAAAGTTTATTTGTCACGTGCGCCGAATACAACCTTACAGTGAAATGCTTACTTACAGGCCCTAAACAACAGTGCGATTTTTAAGTAAAAAAATAGGTATTAGGTGAACAATAGATAAGTAAAGTAATAATAGCAACAGTAGAAAGACTGTTACAGTTGCATTTATTAATGAGGGCGTATTTTCACACGACCCCCATTGGACAGGAATGAACAGATTGTGTTCCCCTGGGCTCGTGGGCGGCTTGGGTTACAGAGAGGAGAGGCATGTTCACATCACCACAGCATGACAACACACTCAAGCCCATTAATACCATCCCCCCCTGGGTCAAACCACCGTGGATCTCAGCAACGGCGTTCTCTGTCTGGTTACAGACGGAATGCTAAGTCTATGTGTCAGACAGAACACCGAGACTATAACTTCCTATATGAGATCTGACAATGCTATTTGTCTTTATGGAAGAGAGGACAGAGAGTCAGGCAGCATTTCACTATTTCATCTATGTGCTTGTATAAATGTAATGTATTTTTCACATTTAATCAGTGTTTGGATGTCTTAGTTCTACGGTCTACAAGGATAGATATGATGGGTTTGTAGGAGCTACATTAGATACATGTAAATGAACCCTTGCAGCGAAATGAAAAAGACACGTGTGTTTTTTAAATTCCGACATTGGCCAAGCCCAGCTTTATTGTATTGTGAATAGACGAATAGCAAAATAAATAAATTTCTTCCATCATAAAACTACCATATCAGAATAAAGGTGCAGAGATAAACCTCTGTTTGAGTCATTTGTAACTTCCAGTGTCCGTCCTGTCATGTCTCTGTCTACTGGCTGCCTGTCACAGTGGAGCGGTTAACCAGGGCAGTGACCTCTCACCTCCAAGCCCAGTCCAGACCAGCTCCCATTCTGTCAGTCCCCTCCCACCTCCAAGCCCAGTCCAGACCAGCTCCCATTCTGTCAGTCCCCTCCCACCTCCAAGCCCAGTCCAGACCAGCTCCCATTCTGTCAGTCCCCTCCCACCTCCAAGCCCAGTCCAGACCAGCTTCCGTTCTGTCATTCCCCTCCAAGCCCAGTCCAGACCAGCTTCCATTCTGTCATTCCCCTCCCACCTCCAAGCCCAGTCCAGCCCAGCTCCCGTTCTGTCAGTCCCCTCCCACCTCCAAGCCCAGTCCAGACCAGCTCCCGTTCTGTCAGTCCCCTCCCACCTCCAAGCCCAGTCCAGACCAGCTCCCATTCTGTCCACTCCTACTCAACCACTCTGTTTGCTCCCCTTAACCCACAGTCCCTTCCTTCCTTCCTTCCTTCCTTCCTTCCTTCCTTCCTTCCTTCCTTCCTTCCTTCCTTCCTTCCTTCCTTCCTTCCTTCCTTCCTTCCTTCCTTCCACTCTCTTCTCATCATTCATCTCTCCTATCCATCTCCCTGTGATTTACAGCCTCTGTCTCCAGAGTTCAGGAGCAGCTATTGACCGGCTGGGGTGTCTGGTGTCAGCTGACCTGAGGGGAGGAGTCTGTCTCCAGAGTTCAGGAGCAGCTCCTGACTGGTTGGGGTGTCTGGTGTCAGCTGACCTGAGGGGAGGAGTCTGTCTCCAGAGTTCAGGAGCAGCTCCTGACTGGTTGGGGTGTCTGGTGTCAGCTGACCTGAGGGGAGGAGTCTGTCTACAGAGTTCAGGAGCAGCCCCTGACTGGCTGGGGTGTCTGGTGTCAGCTGACCTGAGGGGAGGAGTCTGTTTCCAGAGTTCAGGAGCAGCTCCTGACTGGCTGGGGTGTCTGGTGTCAGCTGACCTGAGGGGAGGAGTCTGTCTACAGAGTTCAGGAGCAGCTCCTGACAGGCTGGGGTGTCTGGTGTCAGCTGACCTGAGGGGAGGAGTCTGTCTACAGAGTTCAGGAGCAGCTCCTGACAGGCTGGGGTGTCTGGTGTCAGCTGACCTGAGGGGAGGAGTCTGTCTCCAGAGTTCAGGAGCAGCTCCTGACAGGCTGGGGTGTCTGGTGTCAGCTGACCTGAGGGGAGGAGTCTGTCTCCAGAGTTCAGGAGCAGCTCCTGACTGGCTGGGGTGTCTGGTGTCAGCTGACCTGAGGGGAGGAGTCTGTCTCCAGAGTTCAGGAGCAGCTCCTGACTGGTTGGGGTGTCTGGTGTCAGCTGACCTGAGGGGAGGAGTCTGTCTACAGAGTTCAGGAGCAGCTCCTCTGTATAGAGCAGAGTTCAGGGGTTATAGGCCACACTTTAGGCTCTTTGAGGTGAAAGTGGTATTTCATTGTAAACGTTGTGAATGCTGTTTCTTCATCACATCACATATAGGGCTGTCACGTCTGTCATGATGTCTGTCACATCTGTCATGTCTGTTATAGGGCTGTCACGTCTGGTGGCCCCTATTCCACACAAAGTCAAGTATTCAGGAGCTACACGAGTTTAATCAATCCATCACATTTTATAAAGCCTTTTCTTTTCACATTGTCACAAAGTGTTTTACAGATACTCAGCCTAAAGCCCCAAAGAGAAAGCAATGCAGAGGCAGAAGCACAGTGGCTGTGAAAAGCTCCCTAGAAGGCAGGAACCCTAGAGAGGAACCAGGAAATAAAACTCTTTAATAAAAATCTTTATCTGTATTGTGTCCAGTCTCACGCTTTCCTCCTCCTTCCCAGGTCTCCCATCCCTCCCGACGTCATGAGTTCCTGGGTTGTGAACAGGAAAGGAGGGCCTCAGTACTGCCATCACTTCCTCACAGACAACAGCATCTTTCATGGTGAGTGTCGCACACACACACACACACACACACACACACACGCACGCACACACACACACACACACACACACACACACACACAAACGCGCGCACGCACAGGCACGCACGCACACACACACACACACACGCACGCACACACACACACACACACACACACACACACACACACACACACACACACACAAACGCGCGCACGCACAGGCACGCACACACACACACACACACACACACACACACACACACACACACACACACACACACACACACACACACACACACACACACACACACACACACACATAAGCAAGCAAACAGGTCTCTTATTTCTCTATGTCCACAGATATCTTCATTTGAACGGTTTGTTACAGCAGGACAATAATCTTACAATGACAGGAATTGTGAATTATTATGTGCATCGTGGGCCAGATCAAATTTCAACATCCATGAATGTCGGTGTTGGACGGTGCACACTGGGACATCACGTTTGTCTGCTCAGACAAGCATTAACCAAGGTCATGGACTGCCAACTGCCATCAGCCACCAGACTGCTATAACATATGATGTGGTTAGCTGATACAGAAAATATACTATACAGTGGGGCAAAAAAAGTATTTAGTCAGCAACCATTTGTGCAAGTTCTCCCACTTAAAAAGATGAGAGAGGCCTGTAATTTTTATCATAGGTACACTTCAACTATGACGGACAAAATTAGAAAAGAAAATCTAGAAAATCACATTTTAGGATTTTTAATTAATTTATTTGCAAATTATGGTGGAAAATAAGTATTTGGTCAAAAACAAAAGTTTATCTCAATACTTTGTTATATACCCTTTGTTGGCAATGACAGAGGTCAAACGTTTTCTGTCAGTCTTCACAAGGTTTTCACACACTGTTGCTGGTATTTTGGCCCATTCCTCCATGCAGATCTCCTCTAGAGCAGTGATGTTTTGGGGCTGTTGCTGGGCAACACGGACTTTCAACTCCCTCCAAAGATTTTCTATGGGGTTGAGATCTGGAGACTGGCTAGGCCACTCCAGGACCTTGAAATGCTTCTTACGAAGCCACTCCTTTGTTGCCCAGGCGGTGTGTTTGGGATCATTGTCATGCTGAAAGACCCAGCCACGTTTCATCTTCAATGCCCTTGCTGATGGAAGGAGGTTTTCACTCAAAATCTCACCATACATGGCCCCATTCATTCTTTCCTTTACGCCAGGGGTGTCAAAGTCAAATGGACGGAGGGCCAAATAAAAAATTTAGCTACAAGCCGAGGGCCGGACTGTTCGAATGTTCATTGAAAAATTTTTAAATGACGCATATAGTCTAGTGAACCTAATTGAACCTACTGAAAACCTAACAAATATATTCCAATATGATCAGATAAATAAAGCAATATTTTCTTATGGCTCTGTCAGTAATCTTTAATTTTCAACAGACACAAAAGACAAATTTCCTTTATATAAAAATCCCCATAACATGAACATTAATGAAAGAAACCGGTATTCAAGGCACCATCAGTAGCCTATATTTTCTATTTTAGCAAAAGTGGGCTAAATTTACTTCAAAGAAAAAAACAATAATAGCAATTTTCTATCATCCACTCAACTGAAATATTTTTAAAATATAATTGGATTGAAATACAATAAAATAAAGTGCAAAAATCTATTAATCAAAAACAACACTTTGTTTAAGGAGAAGTAACATGCAGTGAAAACAAATATTAAACTTTAACTTTTAAACTTGAACTGAGTAAAAACTCTAAATATGTGATTGCACAGTAATGTTCACTTGTTTGAGGTTGAGGGTGATACTTGGTGGTGTCCCATCTTTTCCACAAGTTCATCAATGTTCGGGGTAAGGCTCTGAGCTGAGGAAATCCTCAGAATTGAGTGGAGGTGTTCAGCAGTAAGTCGACTTTTGTGTGATGTTTTGTTCAGGTTCATCAAAGAAAAAAGTTGTTCACACAGGTATGTGCTGCCAAACATAGACAACGTTTGAGCAGCCTGGATGCGCAGCTGGGGCATTGTGGCGGGGAGGAAACGGGCGAACTCCGCAGCACCCACTGCCGCATATTTTGCCCTCAGTGCATCATTGCATTGGAGGTCAATCAACTCCATTTGGAGGTTTGGTGGTGAGCTTTCCACGTCAACAGCAAATGGGTTACCGAGCAGTTCCAACCTGCTTTTTTGTGCTTCAAAGTCAGCAAATCGGCGTCGAAAGTCAGCGGCAAGCATACCTATTTTATCAGCCAACTGTGCGCTCGGGAACGCACTGGTAGAGAGCTTCTCTTTCATGGTCTGGCAGCTGGGAAAGTGGCTCAAATTTTCTTTCCGCATCTGCGTCTCCCACAGAGTCAGTTTGGTTTTAAATGCCTTCACTGTACTGTACATATCAGAGATGACATGATCCCGACCCTGCAGCTGCAAGTTCATTGCATTCAGATGACTCGTAATGTCACACAGAAAAGCCATTTCACACAGAAACATTTCGTCTCGGAGTTGTGTTGTGTCTTTCCCTTTGCTGTCCAAGAACAGACAAATCTCCTCACGAAGCTCGAAACATCTTTGAAGCACCTTTCCCTGGCTTAGCCATCGCACCTCTGTGTGATAAGGCAAATCACCATGCTCCGTTTCTAACTCCGTCAGAAATGCCTTGAACTGGCGGTGATTCAAACCTTTGGCTCTGATAAAGTTAACTGTGCGCGTGATGATGCTCATTACATGCTCCATTTTCAAGGCTTTACCGCACAACGCTTCCTGGTGTATGATACAATGATAAGCTGTCAGCTCACCTGTCGCGTTTTCCTCTTGCATCTTTTCCCGTATCTTCGCCACCAGTCCGCTCCTGTGTCCACACATCGCAGGTGCTCCGTCGGTTGTCAAACCCACGAGTTTTTCCCAAGGCAGCTCCATCTCATTTACACATCTTGACACCTCTTCATACAAATCATGCCCCGTAGTTGTGCCATGCATAGGACGTAAAGCCAAAAACTCCTCTGTCACGCTTAGGCTGGAGTCCACTCCGCGGATGAAAATTGACAACTGGGCAATGTCAGAAATGTCGGTGCTCTCATCCACAGCCAAGGAATATGCAATGAAATCTTTTCCCTTTTTCACAAGCTGCTCTTTTAGATTGATGGACAACTGGTCTACTCTCTCGGCAATGGTGTTTCTGCTCAGACTCACATTTAAAAAGAGTTGCCTTTTTTCTGGGCAAACTTCGTCACAAACTTTAATCATGCAGTTTTTGATGAAATCCCCCTCCGTAAATGGCCGGGCTGATTTAGCGATCTCTTCTGCCAAAATAAAACTGGCCTTGACAGCAGCCTGGCCTTGTGATTTGGCTTTTTTGAACAGAGCCTGTCGAGATTTGAGGCCTTGTTTTAATTCCTCTGCCTTTTGTAGCCTTTGTTCCATGTCCATATTCTTGTTTTTGTCCGCGTGTTTCGTTTCATAATGTCGTCTCAGATTATACTCTTTCAGTACCGCCACACTTTCTCCACACAGAAGACACACAGGTTTTCCAGCTACCTCCGTGAACATATACTCCGACTCCCACCTTGTTTGAAACCCCGGTTCTCAGTGTCCACCTTCCGTTTTGCCATTTTTGATGGGTATCTGAAAGTTAATTTTACTGTGATGCTGACGACTGCTGTGCCAATAAATATTGAAATGAAGCAGCCTACTGCTCGGTGCGTCACCGTTGCATTGTGGGAAATGTAGTATTGGTGCGTGTAAAAGATCTGCGGGCTGCCGGCTTGCTGCGGTCTGCGGGCCGGTTCTAATAATAAATCAAGATCATCCCAGGGGCCGTAAAAAACCTTCTCGCGGGCCGGATGTGGCCCGCGGGCCTTGACTCTGACATATGTGCTTTACGCGGATCAGTCGTCCTGGTCCCTTTGCAGAAAAACAGCCCCAAAGCATGATGTTTTCACCCCCATGCTTCACAGTAGGTATGGTGTTCTTTGGATGTAACTCAGCATTCTTTGTCTTCCAAACACGACGAGTTGAGTTTATACCAAAAAGTTATATTTTGGTTTCATCTGACCATATGACATTCTCCCAATCTTCTTCTGGATCATCAAAATGCTCTCTAGCAAACTTCAGACGGGCCTGGACATGTACTGACTTAAGCAGGGGGACACGTCTGGCACTGCAGGATTTGAGTCCCTGGCGGCGTAGTGTGTTACTGATGGCAGGCTTTGTTACTTTGGTCCCAGCTCTCTGCAGGTCATTCACTAGGTCCCCCCGTGTGGTTCTGTGATTTTTGCTCACCGTTCTTGTGATCATTTTGATCCCACGGGGTGAGATCTTGCGTGGAGCCCCAGATCGAGGGAGCTTATCAGTGGTCTTGTATGTCTTCCAATTCCAAATAATTGCTCCCATAGTTGATTTCTTCAAACCAAGCTGCTTACCTATTGCAGATTCAGTCTTCCCAGCCTGGTGCAGGTCTACAATTTTGTTTCTGGTGTCCTTTGACAGCTCTTTGGTCTTGGCCATAGTGGAGTTTGGAGTATGACTGTTTGAGGTTGTGGACAGGTGTCTTTTATACTGATAACAACTTCAAACAGGTGCCATTAATACAGGTAACGAGTGGAGGACAGAGGAGCCTCTTAAAGAAGAAGTTACAGGTCTGTGAGAGCCTGAAATTTTGCTTGTTTGTAGGTGACCAAATACTTATTTTCCACCACAATTTGCAAATAAATTAATTAAAAATCCTACAATGTGATTTTCTGGATTTTTTTTTCTAATTTTGTCTGTCATAGTTCAAGTGTACCTATGATGACAATTACAGGCCTCTCTCATCATTTTAGTGGGAGAACTTGCACAATTGGTGGCTGACTAAATACTTTTTTGTCCCACTGTATATACAAGAGTATGTGGACACCCCTTCAAATTAGTGGATTCAGCTATTTCATCCACACCCGTTGCTGACAGGTGTATAAAATTGAGCACACAGCCATGCAATCTCCATAGACAAAACGTTGACAGTAGAATGGCCTTACTGAAGAGCTCAGTGACTTTCAACGTGGCACCGTCATAGGATGCCACCTTTCCAACAAGTCAGTTTGTCAAATGTATGCCCTGCTAGTCAACTGTAAGTGCTGTTATTGTGAAGTGGAAACATCGAGGAGCAACAATGGCTCAGCCACACAAGTGGTAGGCCACTCAAGCTCACAGAACGTTACTGCCGAGTCTTGAGGCGCGAAGTGTGTAAAAAATGGTCTGTCCTCGGTTGCAACACTCACTACTGAGTTCCAAACTGCCACTGGAAGCAACGTCAGCACAAGAACTGTTTGTCGGGAGCTTCATGAAATGGGTTTCCATGACCGAGCAGCCGTACACAAGACAAGATCACCATGCGCAATGCCAAGGGTCTGCTGGAGTGGTGTAAAGCTCACAGCCATTGGACATCTGGAGCAGTGGAAACGCGTATTTGTGAGTGATGAATTACGCTTCACCATCTGGCAGTCCGACAAATTAATCTGGGTTTGGCGGATGCCATGAGAACACTACCTGCCCGATTGCATAGTGGCAACTGTAAAGTTTGGTGGAGGAGAAATAATGGTCTGGGGCTGTTTTTCATGGTTCAGGCTCTTTAGTTCCAGTGAAGGGAAATCTTAATGCTACAGCATACAATAGCATTCTAGACGATTCTGCGCTTCCAACTTTGTGGCAACAGTTTGGGGGAGGCCCTTTCCTGTTTCATCATGACAATGCCCTTGTGCCCAAAGTGAGGGCCATACTGAAATGGTTTGTCGAGATCAGTTTGGGAGAACTTGACTGGCCTGTACAGAGCCCTGACCTCAACCCCATCGAACACTTTTGGGATGAATTGGAACACCGACTGTGAGCCAGGTCTACTCACCCAACATCAGTGCCCAATCTCACTAATACTCTTGTGGCTGAATGGAAGCAAGTCCCACAGCAATGTTCCAACATCTAGTGGAAAGTCTTCCCAGAAGAGTGGAGGATGTTATAGCAGCAATGGGGGGGGGGGGGGGGCTCCATTTAAATGGCCATGATTTTGGAATGAGATGTTCGACGGGCAGGTGTCCACATACTTTTGGTCATGTAGTGTACCTATCCAGGCGTGGTCAGTAGCCGTGCGTGGGTAAAATCACTGGGGATGTCAAGCCAGAAAAGAAACGTATTACAAGCGTGATACCGTTATATATAGGCATAAGGTGGCAGAAAGAATTCAACCACACATTTGTTTCATCACAAAACCAGATAGCAACCTCTGTCCAGTGAAATGTTGTCGTTTTTGTTGTCCTAGGCTACCTGGCTAAAATACCTGCTCGCAAGTCTTAACTTCCTTTCATGGATTACAATACACCAGGCCAGCTAGTTAACATTAGCCTACTATATTTAGCCACATATTGACCTCCCATCCTCTCCGGCCAGTGGCACAATATATGAATTTATGGTTTGATCAAAATCTCCATTATAATCATTTGCCAGTACGGAGCATTAAGTCTAAATCCCTATCTCCATCCATGGCTAATTTAGGAAGGGGATAGGTTTAGCTAGCTAGCTAACCACGGGATGTCAATGACCCAACGAGATGCAACAATTAAAGTTTTTTCTGTAAATGACATTCTTCTTTTGATGTGATGTGATTGGTGTGAAGCCAAATCCAAACTGGCTGCCCTTGACAAATTTTTTTTAATGTGCGCCAGAACCAATCACAGTTGAGCTCACTCAGTTTGGCTATTATTATTATTTTTTATCAAGGGAGGTCAAATGCTCGCTGGCTTCCCTTGTATTCAACGCTACAGGTTGCAACAATGTCTTACTCTTTCTGATCAGACAGCAGCAGATAGGTAGGCTACACATACTGAGAAAAAGGGGCGCTGTTTTACTTGCTAGGTTGCTTTCTCCAGTGAGATACATGCAGCCTCTTGCAAGTTGACGGAAAAACAATGAAACACAGAGAAAGGAAAGATACATTATTTTATATGTTTTTTTATTTTTATTTATAGGTCTATTTTTGGGGAAGCCTGGCTTCCTTTGGCATCCATGAGTACACGCCACTGGGCACTGTAAGCTCTGGCATGTGTCAGAAACACCTGGGCAGAGGAACGCGCCCCACAGACACAAGGATCTGCTGCATATGTCAGATCAATCTGAAATTACCATAAACATTTCAACTGAGCTACACGGATCTTCAGCCCAAACAATAAATCCTCCAGAACAGTATTCCAGGGGTATACGCAATGTCGTATAAAATATTAAAATATAAATATTAAATATTTAAAAAAGAAATGTCCTCTCACTGTCAACGGTGTTTATTTTCAGCAAACTTAACGTGTGTAAATATTTGTATGAACATAACAAGATTCAACAACTGAGACATAAACTGAATAGGTTCCACAGACATGTGACTAACAGAAATTGAATAATGTGTCCCTGAACAAAGGAGGGGGGGGGCAAAATCAAAAGTAACAGACAGTATCTGGTTTGGCCATCAGCTGCATTAACTACTGCATTGCATCTCCTCCTCATGGACTGCACCAGATTTTCCAGTTCTTGCTGTGCGATGTTACCCCACCCTTCCACCAAGGCACTTGCAAGTTCCCGGACATTCGCCTTCTGATCCAACAGGTCCCAGACGTGCTCAATGGGATTGAGATCCGGGCTCTTCGCTGGCGATTGGCAGAACACTGACATTCCTGTTTTGCAGGAAATCACACACAGAACGAGCAGTATGGCTGGTGGCATTGTCATACTGGAGGGTCATGTCAGGATGGGACTGCACGAAGGGTAGCACATGATGGACGAGGATGTCTTCCCTGTAATGCACAGCGTTGAGATTGCCTGCAATACCAACAAGCTCAGTCCGATGATGCTGTGAGACAACCGCCCCAGACCATGACGGACCCTCCACCTCCAAATCGATCCCGCTCCAGAGTACAGGCCTCGATGTAACGCTCACTCTTTCACCGATAAGCCCAAATCCAACCATCACCCCTGGTCAGACAAAACCGTGACTCATCAGTAAAGAGCACTTTTTGCCAGTCCTTTCTTGTCCAGCGATGGTGGGTTTGTGCCCATAGGCGACGTTGTTGCTGGTGATGTCTGGTGAGGATCTGCCTTACAACAGGCCTACAAGCCCTCAGTCCAGCCACTCTTAGCCTATTGATCTGAGCGCTGATTGAGGGATTGTGCGTTCCTGGTGTAACTCGGGCAGTTGCTGTTGCCATCCTGTACCTGTTCCACAGGTGTGATGTTAGGATGTACCGATCCTGTGCAGGTGTTGTTACACGTGGTTTGCCACTGCGAGGACAATCAGCTGTCCGTCCTGTCTCCCTGTAGCACTGTCTTAGGCGTCTCACAGTACGGACATTGCAATTTATTGCCCTGGCCAGATCTGCAGTCCTCTTGCAGCATGCCTAAGGCACGTTCACGCATATGAGCAGGGACCCTGGGCATCTTTCTTTTGGTGTTTTTCAGAGTCAGTAGAAAGGCCTCTTTCGTGTCCTAAGATTTCATAACTGTGACCTTAACGGCCTCCCGTCTGTAAACTGTTAGTGTCTTAAGGACTGTTCCACAGGTGCATGTTCATTAATTGTTTATGGTTCATTGAACACGCATGGGAAACCGTGTTTAACCTCTCTAGGGGGTGTGGGACAGTAGCGTCCCACCTGGCCAACATCCAATGAAATTGCAGAGTGCCACATTCAAAAACAAATAGTCATTATAAAAATTCATAAAACATACAAGTGTTATACATCGGCTTAAAGATTAACTTCTTGTTAATCCAACCGATGTGTCAGATTTCAAAAAGGCTTTACGGCAAAAGCAAACCATGCGGTTATCTGAGAACAGTGCCCAGCAGACAAATCATTAAAAACAGTTACCAGCCAAGTAGAGGAGTTACACATGTCAGAAATAGCGATACAATTAATCACTTACCTTTGATGATCTTCATATGGTTGCACTCACATGACTCCCATTTACTCAATAAATGTTTGTTGTGTTCGATAAAGTCCCTCTTATTATCCAAAAACCTCAGTTTTGTTTGCGTGTTTGGTTCAGTAATCCACAGGCTAAAAGGCAGTCACAACGGGCATTCGAAAAATCCAAAAAGAATCAGTAAAGTTCATAGAAACATGTCAAATGATGTTTATAATCAATCCTCAGGTTGTTTTTAGTCATATTAATCAATAATACTTAAACCGGACAAAAGCTTTGTCAATATAAAAGGAAAACAAGAAAGGCTCGCTCTCGGTCGAGCGTATGAAAAACCTCTGGGACACTGCAGTGTCCACTCATTCAGAGTGGTCTTACTCCCTCATTTTTCAGAGTACAAACCTGAAACAATTTCTAAAGACTGGTGACATCTAGTGGAAGCCGTAGGAAATGCAATTTGAGTCCTAAGTCAATGGAATCTGTATAGGCAGTCAATGGAAAACTACAAACATAAAAAAATCCCACTTCCTGGATGGATTTGTCTCAGGTTTTCGCCTACTATTTCAGTTCTGTTATAGTCATAGACATTATTTTTTAACAGTTTTAGAAACTTTGGAGTGTTTTCTATCCAAATCTACTAATTATATGCATACTCTAGCTTCTCGGCCTGAGTAGCAGGCTGTTTACTTTGGGCCCACTTTTCATCTGGAGGTGAAAATAGTGTCCCCTACCCTAGTGAGGTTAAACCCTTTACAGTGAAGATCTGTGAAGTTATTTAGATTTATACAAATTATCTTTGAAAGACAGGATCCTGAAAAAGGAAAGTTTCTTTTTTTTGCTGAGTTTATATAATATAATTTTTTTCTTATTTTTCTTTATTCCAACGGGCTATACATTTGGGTGCCAAAAATGCCAAAAATAAAATTAAACCATCTAGTGTTCTACTAAATAACAACACAATGTCAAACACAGGTAGCTTAGTTAAATAATTAACATCCAATCACATTAACCATTACTCATCCAATCACATTAACCGTTACTCATCCAATCACATTAACCGTTACTCTGTCACAGGAAACCTTCACTTTTGCGCAGACATTTAGAAACAAAACGTGACAATTTGAAAAATAAGCCAAAATAGTTTTTTGAGTAGTAAGACAGGTATAAAAGCAACAGATACCATTAATAAGAAGGGGCTATAAACGTCTTATATGGTGAGCTACCGAGTGGCTGGGACAGGCAAGACCCATACTATTGTGGAGGACGTAATTCTTCCTACTGCCGTGGATATGACTGGGACAATGTTGGGGGAAAAGGACAAAGAAACTATACAGACTGTGTCTTCATCAAACAACACTGTTTCACGACGCATCAGTGACATGGCAGGAGGTGTTTTGAAACAATTACTGCTTCGCATACAAGCCAGTGAATTACATGCTTTAAAGCTGGATGAGTCAACAGCTGTGGTGGGCCTGACACAGCTCCTGGTATATGTCTGTTACAGCTGGATGAGTCAACAGACATGGCAGGCCTGGCACAGCTCCTGGTATATGTCTGTTACAGCTGGATGAGTCAACAGATGTGGCGGCCTGGCACAGCTCCTGGTATATGTCTGTTACAGCTGGATGAGTCAACAGACGTGGTGGGCCTGACACAGCTCCTGGTATATGTCTGTTACAGCTGGATGAGTCAACAGACGTGGTGGGCCTGACACAGCTCCTGGTATATGTCTGTTACAGCTGGATGAGTCAACAGATGTGGTGGGCCTGACACAGCTCCTGGTATATGTCTGTTACAGCTGGATGAGTCAACAGACGTGGTGGGCCTGACACAGCTCCTGGTATATGTCTGTTACAGCTGGATGAGTCAACAGACGTGGTGGGCCTGACACAGCTCCTGGTATATGACTGTTACAGCTGGATGAGTCAACAGATGTGGTGGGCCTGGCACAGCTCCTGGTATATGTCTGTTATCTTTATGGGGTGTCAATTAAGGAAGACATCTTCTTCTGTAAACCACTGGAAACCAGGACAACATGAGAGGATATTTTTAAGGTACTGGACAGCTTTGTGACATCAAATGGTCTTTGGTGGTCAAGATGTGTTGGTATCTGTACTGATGGAGCAAAAGCCATGACAGTGAGACATAGTGGAGTGGTAACGCGCCTGCAAGCAGTTGCTCCCGACGCCACTTGGGTTCACTGCAGCATCCACCGAGAGGCTCTTGGGTACACTGCAGCATCCACCGAGAGGCTCTTGGGTACACTGCAGCATCCACCGAGAGGCTCTTGGGTACACTGCAGCATCCACCTGGAGGCTCTTGGGTACACTGCAGCATCCACCTGGAGGCTCTTGGGTACACTGCAGCATCCACCTGGAGGCTCTTGGGTACACTGCAGCATCCACCGAGAGGCTCTTGGGTACACTGCAGCATCCACCTGGAGGCTCTTGGGTACACTGCAGCATCCACCTGGAGGTTCTTGGGTACACTGCAGCATCCACCGAGAGGCTCTTGGGTACACTGCAGCATCCACCTGGAGGCTCTTGGGTACACTGCAGCATCCACCTGGAGGCTCTTGGGTACACTGCAGCATCCACCGAGAGGCTCTTGGGTACACTGCAGCATCCACCTGGAGGTTCTTGGGTACACTGCAGCATCCACCGAGAGGCTCTTGGGTACACTGCAGCATCCACCGAGAGGCTCTTGGGTACACTGCAGCATCCACCGAGAGGCTCTTGGGTACACTGCAGCATCCACCTGGAGGCTCTTGGGTACACTGCAGCATCCACCTGGAGGCTCTTGGGTACACTGCAGCATCCACCTGGAGGCTCTTGGGTACACTGCAGCATCCACCGAGAGGCTCTTGGGTACACTGCAGCATCCACCTGGAGGCTCTTGGGTACACTGCAGCATCCACCTGGAGGTTCTTGGGTACACTGCAGCATCCACCGAGAGGCTCTTGGGTACACTGCAGCATCCACCTGGAGGCTCTTGGGTACACTGCAGCATCCACCTGGAGGCTCTTGGGTACACTGCAGCATCCACCGAGAGGCTCTTGGGTACACTGCAGCATCCACCTGGAGGTTCTTGGGTACACTGCAGCATCCACCGAGAGGCTCTTGGGTACACTGCAGCATCCACCGAGAGGCTCTTGGGTACACTGCAGCATCCACCGAGAGGCTCTTGGGTACACTGCAGCATCCACCTGGAGGCTCTTGGGTACACTGCAGCATCCACCTGGAGGCTCTTGGGTACACTGCAGCATCCACCTGGAGGCTCTTGGGTACACTGCAGCATCCACCGAGAGGCTCTTGGGTACACTGCAGCATCCACCTGGAGGCTCTTTGGTACACTGCAGCATCCACCTGGAGGTTCTTGGGTACACTGCAGCATCCACCGAGAGGCTCTTGGGTACACTGCAGCATCCACCGAGAGGCTCTTGGGTACACTGCAGCATCCACCGAGAGGCTCTTGGGTACACTGCAGCATCCACCTGGAGGCTCTTGGGTGAACTGCAGCATCCACCGAGAGGCTCTTGGGTACACTGCAGCATCCACCGAGAGGCTCTTGGGTAAACTGCAGCATCCACCGAGAGGCTCTTGGGTACACTGCAGCATCCACCGAGAGGCTCTTGGGTACACTGCAGCATCCACCGAGAGGCTCTTGGGTACACTGCAGCATCCACCGAGAGGCTCTTGGGTACACTGCAGCATCCACCGAGAGGCTCTTGGGTAAACTGCAGCATCCACCGAGAGGCTCTTGGGTACACTGCAGCATCCACCGAGAGGCTCTTGGGTACACTGCAGCATCCACCGAGAGGCTCTTGGGTACACTGCAGCATCCACCTAGAGGCTCTTGGGTGAACTGCAGCATCCACCGAGAGGCTCTTGGGTACACTGCAGCATCCACCGAGAGGCTCTTGGGTATACTGCAGCATCCACCGAGAGGCTCTTGGGTACACTGCAGCATCCACCGAGAGGCTCTTGGGTACACTGCAGCATCCACCGAGAGGCTCTTGGGTACACTGCAGCATCCACCGAGAGGCTCTTGGGTACACTGCAGCATCCACCGAGAGGCTCTTACTGCCAAGGGAATGCCTGACAGCTTGAAAGACGTTTTGGACACTACAGTGAAAATGGTTAACTTTGTTAAAGCAAAGCCCCTGAACTCTCGTGTATTTTCTGCGTTATGTAATGATATGGGCAGCGACCATGTAACGCTTTTACAACATACAGAAGTGCGCTGGTTATTAAGGGGCAAAGTATTGAAACGGATTTTAATTTTTTTTTAATTGAGAGACGAGCTTGAAGTTTTTGCATGATGACGAGTTTCTCACACGACTGGCCCATCTGGGCGATGTTTTTCTCTCTCCTGAATGATCTGAATTTAGAATTACAGGGACTTTCTGTAACTATATTCAATGTGCGGGACAAAACTGAGGCTATGATTAAGAAGTTGGAGCTCTTCTCTGTCTGCATTAACAAGGACAACACACAGGTCTTTCCATCATTGTATGATTTTGTGGTGTGCGAATGAACTCAAGCTTACGGACAATGTCAAATGTGATATAGAGAAGCACCTGAGTGAGTTGGATTCGCGGGGACTTTCCCGAAACGGACGACACAAACAACTGGATTCGTTAACCCTTTCATGCCCTGCCTCCGGTCCACCCACCGATATCTGAACGAGAGAGCCTCATCCAAATTGCAACAAGAGGTTCTGTGAAAATGTTATTGAATCAGAAGCCACTGCCAGATTTCTGGATTGGGCTGCGCTCAGAGCTTCTTGCCTTGGAAAATTGCGCTGTTAAGACACTGATGCTCTTTGCAACCATGTACCTGACCTATGTGAGAGTGGATTCTCGGCCCTCACTAGCATGGGAACTAAATACAGGCACAGACTGTGTGGAAAATGATTTAAGACTGAGACTCTCTCCAATACAACCCAACATTGCAGAGTTATGTGCATCCTTTAAGCACACGCTTCTCATTAACCTGTGGTGAGATATTTACTATTTTCGATGAACAAATCAGGTTTTATATGTAAGATGGTTAAATAAAGAGCAACATTTGTCGTTCTTCTTATATTTTTATTTGTGCCAATGACCTATAAGAGCTCTTTGTCACTTCCCACAAGCCGGGTTGTGACAAAAACTCACACTCATTCTTATGTTTAATAAATGTATCATATAGTGTGTGTGTGTGTGGCAGGCTTACAATGATGGCAAAAAAAACAACATTTGAGAGTGTGCTGACCCAGGTGCTCGAGGGGGTAAAGCTGGAGGTTAAATGTTTGAAGGGGTACTGGGCTATAACAAGTTTGGGAGCCACTGCCCTAACAGAATAATGTTGAACCTTGGCTTGAAGCTGAATTACAGCAATTATACATTTGGAGTAGATGAGAGATGACAGTGTGTGGAAATGACCATGTATTTCTCATCAGACAGACTACCCACTGGGCACAGACGTCATTTCAACATCTAGTTTTTATTTACATTTCGTTGAGTTGTCAACTAACGTGAATTCAACGTGAAATACCATTGGATTTAGGTTAGAAGTTGGGTGAATAAAATGCGAAATTCCCTTACCTTGATGACTTTTTTCTAATCCGTTGATTAATGTTGAATTGTTTTGTTGAAATGACGTGGAAACAACATTGATTCGATCAATTTTTGCCCGGTGGGTAGCTAGTGAGGCTACATATTATTATAATTATCACAGTGAAAATCTATTCTTCAAATCAAACCGTAAAGCTGGTAGCCTTCTAATGAGCAAATATATTAGTCAAGCGAGGAAAATTACTCGGTGATTGTTTGACGAAGCCCCTGGGCAATATCCTTTCCACTCAGAAGCCTGCACTTAAAAAGAAAAACAATCATAGGCTGAAGGACCAATTTATGGGTGATGTGTTTCCTATTGGTGAAATAGTTTACATCTTTGGAGATGCAGCAGTAGCAGGGCACACGCGGTAATAATATCACCCTGCGTAATAGAAAGCAGAGAGAGAGAGCGAGTACAAATAATAAATAAACCGTTTCCCTTCCCCAGACCTGACGTTCCCACCAGAACGCCCCATCTCATTCCGCGCTCCCCACGTCAGAGCCGGTGACATGAGAGGTAGTGGAACGTCTGTCAAAAACACAAGTTCAACTTTTCCATTCTTGATTCCCCCGGAACACAATCTTAAGACTTAAATGCAACTCGATGTTAAATCACACTGAACTGTCTTTCATCAATTAGTCTACCTGGCCAACATCCCGTGAAAGATTTTTGTTCATAGACTATATGACATTTGTTTAGTATATTTTGAGTCCCTTGCGAGGTCGTAGACTTTGACCCTTTTCACTAGCTCCGCGTATATGACAGCCCAACTCACCCCCTCGCCAGGCTATCGCGGAAATATGTCAAGAAAATGGGTTTATCGCATTTTTCGCTCTGCGAGACTGATATGAGGATTGTAACACCCTCCATCGCCTTCGCTCTCTCTGCGCAGAGAGATAAGCAGAGACATGCGTGTGTATGTTGCGCAGGAGAGATAAGCAGAGACATGCGTGTGTATGTTGCGCAGGAGAGATAAGCAGCGGGTTTTGTGGAGCGTTAGGAGAGAGGGTTCTGTTTCGGTCCATTCAGTTCATCTCTGGGTCGTTTGGCGACTGTGTGACACGGATGAAAACATGCGTTCCATTTGGACTAAGAACAGCATGGTGTAATTTCAGACCAATTTCTGGGATTTCACGCCTGGGCAACTATTGTATCTTACTGGAGACTATCTAATGGAAATGATGTCCAAAGTGGATGAACGGACAAAAAAACTAATTGAGAGCACTACCTCAAAACAGTATCGCTCCCTCTTTATCCCGGAGAGGAATTATTTATCCAAAGCTATGCAAACACAAAATTAGTCTTAAATGGCTGAACTCGAAGTATCCAAAAATCTCAGTTTTGAGAAGGGTAAGCGTTCTACTAAATTCTACTCGATTTCAATGTATGTGTAATGGTATACTAGGTGATGAGGGGCGAGGGCGTATTAACAAAATGTAGCCTATGTTTAAACCTGCATTCCTAAATTACTCCATTCCTAAATTCTTAATTTGACTCTTGATATGCCTGTGCTTTGCTGGTTTTCTGAGGCTGTCATTGTGAGTGTGATAAATAAGCATTTGTTATGCATAGGTCTGGGGGGGGGGGGGGAATCACCACATTGTTGTGAGTGCAACATCACAGCCCATACTTTAATGTCTTTACTATGTAGCCAATTTGTTTAAAAAAAATAACGCTTTTTTTTTTGTTGGTATGATTCTAGGAAGTTCTCAATTTGACTCATACATTCATGTTGGGAGTGTTTTTGTCTTGCCAGGAAATATGTCTTTGTAGAACAGTAGGCAATGGAACCCGAGAGCGCACGCCCACTCCTCGGGAGTGAGAGGCAGCGGATGAAGGGAGCTGTCAGTGGTGCTGCAGCGGATTGCCTTCTGTTCCCTGCAGGCTGTGTGTCTGTCGCGAGGGGGCAGAAAATCCGCTTTTTTTCCGGGTTTATCTGACAAGAGTTGCATGTGCTTTTGTTGATACAGTTAGATACACATTCATTTTGCCAATGTGAACCAAATAAGTTGTGTAGGCTAACCATTCAGCCATTTTAATCAAATTTTCTTCAGTGTTTTATTTTTAAAACGGAACACTTATGTCTGTAGGGAGAACATATTCAGGTGTAGTCTGGGACAAACATCATCCCTGGCATTTCATCCCTGACATCATCCCTGGCATTTCTAACACACTGGCCCTTTCCCCCCCTCCCTTACGGCCCCCACCCACATAAACCTAAATTAGACAGGCCCTTTCCCCCCCTCCCTTAAGGCCCCCACACGCATAAACCTAAATTAGACAGGCCCTTTCCCCCTCCCTTACGGCCCCCACACGCATAAACCTAAATTAGACAGGCCCTTTCCCCCTCCCTTAAGGCCCCCACACGCATAAACCTAAATTAGACAGGCCCTTTCCCCCCTCCCTTAAGGCCCCCACCCACATAAACCTAAATTAGACAGGCCCTTTCCCCCCCTCCCTTAAGGCCCCCACACGCATAAACCTAAATTAGACAGGCCCTTTCCCCCTCCCTTAAGGCCCCCACCCACATAAACCTAAATTAGACAGGCCCTTTCCCCCCTCCCTTACGGCCCCCACCCACATAAACCTAAATTAGACAGGCCCTTTCCCCCCTCCCTTACGGCCCCCACACACATAAACCTAAATTAGACTGGCCCGTTCCCCCCTCCCTTAAGGCCCCCACCCACATAAACCTAAATTAGACTGGCCCTTTCCCCCCTCCCTTAAGGCCCCCACACCCACAAACCTAAATTTAACTGGTCCACTGGCCAAAAGATTGACCAGTCCGCCCATAAACATAAATGAGTTTAAAAGGGCTCAGAACATTAATCTGCCTAATAATGTAACCCTCTCTAGCCTGGGGGGAGATTCATCTGCCTAATAATGTAACCCTCTCTAGCCAGAGGAGACTCATCTGCCTAATAATGTAACCCTCTCTAGCCAGAGGAGACTCATCTGCCTAATAATGTAACCCTCTCTAGCCAGAGGAGACTCATCTGCCTAATAATGTAACCCTCTCTAGCCAGAGGAGACTCATCTGCCTAATAATGTAACCCTCTCTAGCCAGAGGAGATTCATCTGCCTAATAATGTAACCCTCTCTAGCCAGAGGAGATTCATCTGCCTAATAATGTAACCCTCTCTAGCCAGAGGAGACTGGTGCACATTGAAGGCCACCAGCATTCCGTGACGTGTATTGAAGGGTGAAAGCAAACTGTTGGTCATTCACACTTCACAGTTGATCAGCTTTCCAATATATTTCCAAAATATATTGATCTCTAAAATGTTTATAAAGTAGCAGCAGTTATTATATGCTATAGTATCTGATGCTAGCCTAGCCCTATAGGCTATAGTGTGTGATGCTAGCCTAGGCCTGTAGTCTATAGTGGGTGATGCTGGCCTAGCCCTATAGGCTATAGTGGTGACGCTAGCCTAGCCCTATAGGCTATAGTGGGTGATGCTAGCCAAGCCCTATAGGCTATAGTATCTGATGCTAGCCTAGGCCTGTAGGCTATAGTGGGTGATGCTAGCCTAGCCCTATAGGCTATAGTATCTGATGCTAGCCTAGGCCTGTAGGCTATAGTGGGTGATGTTATAGTGGGCGATGCTAGCCTAGTCCTGTATGCTTTAGTGGGTGATGCTAGCCTAGCCCTATAGGCTATAGTGGTGACGCTAGCCTAGCCCTATAGGCTATAGTGGGTGACGCTAGCCTAGCCCTATAGGCTATAGTATCTGATGCTAGCCTAGCCCTATAGGCTATAGTATCTGATGCTAGCCTAGCCCTATAGGCTATAGTATCTGATGCTAGCCTAGGCCTGTAGGCTATAGTGGGTGATGCTAGCCTAGGCCTGTAGGCTATAGTGGGTGATGCTAGCCTAGCCCTATAGGCTATAGTGGGTGATGCTAGCCTAGCCCTATAGTCTATAGTATCTGATGCTTGCCTTGGCCTGTAGGCTATAGTGGGTGATGCTAGCCTAGGCCTGTGGGCTATAGTATCTGATGCTAGCATAGGCCTGTAGGCTATAGTGGGTGATGCTATAGTGGGCGATGCTAGCCTAGTCCTGTAGGTTTTAGTGGGTGATGCTAGCCTAGCCTTATAGGCTATCGTGTGTGATGCTAGCCTAGTCCTGTAGGCTATAGCCTCATGGGTGGAATGGTTGTAAATATTTTACATAATTTCGTAATTAATAAACCTATAAAAAATTAATTATACTTAAGATAATCCGGTGTTTCTCTGTCAAACGGTGTTGTTATAGTTCAGTCTTCTGTGATGTGTATAAAATGTAGTATTGGGATGCAAACTCAAAATATAATACTAATGTAATGTCGATATCTGACATGGTACAGGTGCCTTCTTTCTTAAAGCACGTAACCATCTGTGTGGGAGGGATACTTTTCTTTTTTTATATACTTTTGCTTCAAAGTAGATTTGTTAAAGACAACTAAGAAACACTTTTGATAGATCCTGCAAAAAATATCCTCTGTGTACAACATAAACACCAAATAATGCCTGCTGAGCAGAATTAGGCCAGTAATTAAAAGGAAGCAATTCCCCAACCTTCTATAACAAAGCCATCACCTACAGAGAGATGAACCTGGAGAAGAGTCCCCCTAAGCAAGCTGGTCCTGGAGCTCTGTTCACAAACACAAACACACCCCACAGAGCTCCAGGACAGCAGGACAATTAGACCCAAATAAATCATGAGAGTTCACAGAGAGTTCAGTGGCAGAATACCTGATCAATGTGACTGACACAAAATGTATAGTCTCTGTGAGAATAGTCTTGCTATTGAGAAAAGCCACCGAAGGCAGACCTGTCTGTCAAGAGAAGACAGGCTATGTGCTCACTGCCCACAAAATGAGGTGGAAACTGAGCTGCACTTCCTAACCTCCTGCCAATGTATGACCATATTAGAGACACATATTTCCCTCAGATTACACAGACCCACAAAGAATTTGAAAACAAACGCAATTTTGATAAACTCCCATATCTATTGAGTGAAATACCACAGTGTGCCTTCACAGCAGCAAGATGTGTGACCTGTTGCCACAAGAAAAGGGCAACCAGTGAAGAACAAACAACATTGTATTTATTTTCCCTTTTGTACTTTAACTATTTGTACATCATTACAACACTGTATATAGACATGATATGACATTTGAAATGTCTTTATTGTTTTGGAACTTTTGTGAGTGTAATGTTTACTGTACATTTTTATTGTTTTTTTGCTTTTGTTTATTATCTATTTCACTTGTTTTGGCAATGTAAACATATGTTTCCCATGCCAATAAAGCTCTTAAATTGAAATAGAAAATTGAACAGAAAGAGAGAGAGAGGGAGAGAGAGAGAGAGAGAGAGAGGGAGAGAGGAGGAGAGAGAGGGAGAGAGAGAGAGAGAGAGAGAGGGGGAGAGAGAGATCTGCGGGTCATTCTATTTCTAAGTGTGTGTATGAGAGTGGCACACTGTTGCTAATTGCTTTTTCATGTCAAATTAGTTTCTATTCCTGCCTTTCCTCTCCTGATGATGATGATGGTGATGATGATGAATCTCAGACTGTAAATTAATTATTACATCATGAACACTTGTGACCACGCTGTGCTTTGGTCCGATCCTTCATCCACCTCTGAATGCCGTTACATGTGACACAATATATGTGTCTCTATCTCTCCCTCGCTATCTTTCCATATCCCTCTCTCTCTATCCATCTCTCTCAATCTGTCTATATTCAATTCAAGGGGCTTTATTGGCATGGGAAACACATTTTTACATTGCCAAAGATAAACATTTGCAGTAAACATTGCACACAGAAGATTCAAAAGAATAAAGACATTACAAATTTCATGTTTTTATACAGTGTTGTAACAATGTACAAATCGTTGAAGTACAAATGGGAAAATCAATCAGCATAAATAAGGCTTGTATTTACAATGGTGTTTGTTCTTCACTGGTTTACCTTTTGTTGTGGCAACAGGTCACACATCTTGCTGCAGTGATGGCACACTGCTATTTCACCCAGAAGATATGGGAGTTTACCAAAATCGTGTTTCTATATCTCACTCTATCGCTCTCTGTCTCTCTCTTTCCATCTCTGTCCCTTTCACCCTTCACCAGCTGAGCTGACATCCTCATACCCTCTGTCATTCTCCTCTTTTCTCTTTATCTCTTTTTTAAAGCCACTCCTGCATTGTCTTGGCTGTGTGCTTAGGGCTGTTGTCCTGTTGGAAGGTGAACCTTCTCCCCAGGCTGAGGTCCTGAGAGATCTGGAGGATGGTGCCCGGTTTCCTCCAGGCGTGACACTTGGCATTTTGGCCAAGGAGTTTAATTTTGGTTTCATCAGTCCAGGGAATCTTGTTTATCAAGGTCTAAGAGTCTTTAGGTACCTTTTTAGCAAACTCCAAGTGGGCTGTCATGTGCATTTTACTGATGAGTGGCTTCCTTCTGGCCACTCTACCATAAAGGCCTGATTGGTGGAGTGCTGCAGAGAAGGTTGTCCTTCTGGAAGGTTCTCCCATCTCCACAGATGAACTCTAGAACTCTGTCACAGTGACCATCGGAGTCTTGGTCACCTCCCTGACCAAGGCCCTTCTCCCCTGATTGCTCAGTTTGGCCAGGTGGCCAGCTCTAGGAAGAGTCTTGGTGGTTCCAAACTTCTTCAATTTAAGAATGTTGGAGGCCACTGTGTTCTTGGGGGCCTTTAATGCTGCAGAAATGTTTTGTTACCCTTGTGCCTCGACACAATCCTGTCTCGGAGCTCTACGGACAATTCCTTCGACCTCATGGCTTCGTTTTTGCTCTGACATCCACTGTCAACTATGGGACCTTATACAGACAGGTGTGTGCCTTTCCAAATTATGTCCAATCAATTGAATTTACCACAGGTGGACTCCAATCAAGTTGCAGAAACATCTCAAAGATGATCAATGGAAACAGGATCCACCTGAGCTCAATTTTGAGTCTCATAGCAAAGGGTCTGAATACTTATGTAAATTCGGTATTTCTGTTTTTGTATTTTTAATAAATTAGAAACATAAAAAAAACAAAAGTTTTAGCTTTGTCCTTATGGCGTATTGAGTGTAGATTGATGAGGAGAAAAACAAATGTAATCCATTTTAGAATAAGGCTGTAATGCAACAAAATGTGTTAAAAGTCAAGGGGTCTGGATACTTTCCGGAGGCACTGTATGCATATGGGTTTTGTGTTTGTGTGTTTTCATGCATTTTCCGTTGGCCGTGTGTGTATCCTCGTTTAAGCTACCCAGTGGTTCTACCTGGAACCAAATGGGTTCTACCTGGAACTAAAAGGATTCTACATGGAACCCCAAAGAGTTCTACCTGGAATCAAAAGGGCTCTACCTCGTACAAAAAAGAGAGAGAGAGAGTTCGGTGGTCTGTAGTGTGATATTTTAGAGATTTACAGTCTGATCTTTGACTGTGATGATGGTAAGAGAAGAAAATCTATGTTTCTAGGTTGTAAACCTAGGGTCAGACACAATATGCTCCATATATGGTTGTCGTTTCACCAATTTCAATCCTCATCATGTGGAGCGGAACGAACATGCGTCGCGTCACATTAGTCACACACTCTTAGAAGAATGGGTTCCAAAAGGGGTTTCAGGTGTCCACATAGGAGAACCCAGTTTGGTTCCAGGTAAAACCGTTTTGTGTTCTGTGTACAACCCTCTGTGGAAAGGATTCTCCATTGAACCCCAAAGGGGTGAACCCCTCTACCTGGAACCAAAAGGGTTCTTACCTGGAACCAAAATGATTCTACATGGAACCCCTAGATATAAACTTATTTTGTGGCAGACCACGGCTTATAGTGTGATATAATACAATGGGTCTGTCTGTCTGTCTGTCTGTCTGTCTGTCTGTCTGTCTGTCTGTCTGTCTGTCTGTCTGTCTGTCTCCTCTCTCCCCTCTCCCTCTCTCCTCTTTCCCTCTCTCCCCATCTCTCTTACCCCCCCACCTATGTCTGTCTGTCTGTCTGTCTGTCTGTCTGTCTGTCTGTCTGTCTGATTGTCTGTGTGTGTGTGTGTGTGTGTGTGTGTGTGTGTGTGTGTGTGTGTGTGTGTGCGTGCAATCTAGCTTTTTACACATTAATTACTATCAATGTAAAACAGGACAAACATAAACAGAAATACAGACAGTACAACACCGTTCAGCTAATGGTCAGATGACAGTGACAGCTTGTCCCTGCACATCAATTTAGGACTGGAATAACAAACATTAAAGTAGTCAACCATATAACCATCAGAAGCAGCATTCTTCAGTCATGGAATGAACCATACATTCATGTGGCTTACAGTCAGCTATTCACACTAAATGTAAATATAAACTTTCAGTGATCTTAAATATCCCCAATTACACCTATGTCTCGGTAGGCTACACTTCAAGTCATCACTTTAGGGCTGTTTATTATATTATAGAAATAGTGAAATCCTTCAGCTCAAACCCTCCTATTGAATCACAAGCATTACACCGGTGTTGTATCGGTGTTGTACTGGTGTTGTATCGGTGTTGTACCGGTGTTGTACTGGTGTTGTACTGGTGTTGTACCGGTGTTGTACTGGTGTTGTATCGGTGTTGTATCGGTGTTTTATCGGTGTTGTACTGGTGTTGTACTGGTGTTGTATCGGTGTTGTACTGGTGTTGTACCGGTGTTGTACTGGTGTTGTATCGGTGTTGTACTGGTGTTGTATCGGTGTTGTATCGGTGTTGTACCGGTGTTGTACTGGTGTTGTATCGGTGTTGTACTGGTGTTGTATCGGTGTTGTATCGGTGTTGTACTGGTGATGTACTGGTGTTGTACCGGTGTTGTACTGGTGTTGTATCGGTGTTGTATCGGTGTTGTATCGGTGTTGTACCGGTGTTGTACCGGTGTTGTATCGGTGTTGTATCGGTGTTGTATCGGTGTTGTATCGGTGTTGTACCGGTGTTGTACTGGTGTTGTATCGGTGTTGTATCGGTGTTGTATCGGTGTTGTACCGGTGTTGTATCAGTGTTGTATCTGTGTTGTATCGGTGTTGTACTGGTGTTGTATCGGTGTTGTACTGGTGTTGTACTGGTGTTGTACTGGTGTTGTATCGGTGTTGTACCGGTGTTGTATCGGTGTTGTATCAGTGTTGTATCTGTGTTGTATCGGTGTTGTACTGGTGTTGTACTGGTGTTGTACTGGTGTTGTACTGGTGTTGTATCGGTGTTGTATCGGTGTTGTATCGGTGTTGTACTGGTGATGTACTGGTGTTGTACCGGTGTTGTACCGGTGTTGTATCGGTGTTGTATCGGTGTTGTATCGGTGTTGTACCGGTGTTGTACTGGTGTTGTATCGGTGTTGTATCGGTGTTGTATCGGTGTTGTACCGGTGTTGTACCGGTGTTGTATCGGTGTTGTATCGGTGTTGTATCGGTGTTGTACCGGTGTTGTATCTGTGTTGTATCTGTGTTGTATCGGTGTTGTACTGGTGTTGTATCGGTGTTGTACTGGTGTTGTACTGGTGTTGTACTGGTGTTGTATCGGTGTTGTACCGGTGTTGTATCGGTGTTGTATCAGTGTTGTATCTGTGTTGTATCGGTGTTGTACTGGTGTTGTACTGGTGTTGTACTGGTGTTGTACTGGTGTTGTACTGGTGTTGTATCTGTGTTGTACCAGTGTTGTATCAGTGTTGTATCGGTGTTGTATCGGTGTTGTACTGGTGTTGTACTGGTGTTGTATCGGTGTTGTACCGGTGTTGTATCGGTGTTGTATCGGTGTTGTACTGGTGTTGTACTGGTGTTGTATCGGTGTTGTACCGGTGTTGTATCGGTGTTGTATCGGTGTTGTATCGGTGTTGTACTGGTGTTGTATCGGTGTTGTACTGGTGTTGTATCGGTGTTGTACTAGTGTTGTATCGGTGTTGTACTGGTGTTGTACTGGTGTTGTAGCGGTGCTGTATCGGTGTTGTACTGGTGTTGTATCGGTGTTGTACTGGTGTTGTATCGGTGTTGTACCGGTGTTGTACCGGTGTTGTACCGGTGTTGTACCGGTGTTGTACTGGTGTTGTATCTGTGTTGTATCGGTGTTGTATCGGTGTTGTACCGGTGTTGTATCTGTGTTATATCGGTGTTGTATCGGTGTTGTACCTGTGTTGTATCGGTGTTGTATCAGTGTTGTACTTGTGTTGTATCGGTGTTGTACTGGTGTTGTATCGGTGTTGTATCGGAGTTGTATCAGTGTTGTACTAGTGTTGTATCGGTTGTACGAAGACATGGTGTCCTTTGCTCCCGCTTGCAAAGCAACGGCGGAAGGCGCTACCTGCTAGCCAATATCAGGGTGACAGTCACAGTGAGCACACGCATACAAGCAACAGTACACCCATCATCAGTACTTTTAATACAAAATAAATAATAGTCAGATTTATAACTGAAACTTTACAAATATTTGTGTAAAACGAATAGTGAAATACGACTCAGATAGGGCTTAGTCACTACTGTCTGGCCATGCTAGAGAGGATAGTATAGATAGGGCTTAGTCACCACTGTCTGGCCATGCTAGAGAGGATGGTAGAGATAGGGCTTAGTCACCTCTGTCTGGCCATGCTAGAGAGGATGGTATAGATAGGGCTTAGTCACCACTGTCTGGCCATTCTAGAGAGGATGGTATAGATCGGGCTTAGTCACCACTGTCTGGCCATGCTAGAGAGGATGGTTTAGATAGAGCTTAGTCACCACTGTCTGGCCATGCTAGAGAGGATGGTTTAGATAGGGCTTAGTCACCACTGTCTGGCCATGCTAGAGAGGATAGTTTAGATAGAGCTTAGTCACTACTGTCTGGCTATGCTTGAGAGGGTGGTTTAGATAGGGCTTAGTCACCACTGTCTGGCCATGCTAGAGAGGATAGTTTAGATAGGGCTTAGTCACAACTGTCTGGCCATGCTTGAGAGGATGGTTTAGATAGGGCTTAGCCACTAGTGTCTGGCCATGCTAGAGAGGATAGTTTAGATAGGGCTTAGTCACCACTGTCTGGCCATGCTAGAGAGGATGGTTTAGATAGGGCTTAGTCACTCCTGTCTGGCCATGCTTGAGAGGATGGTTTAGATAGGGCTTAGTCACCACTGTCTGGCAATGCTAGAGAGGAAAGTATAGATAGGGCTTAGTCACCACTGTCTGGCCATGCTAGAGAGGATGGTATAGATCGGGCTTGGTCACTGCTGTCTGGCCATGCTAGAGAGGATGGTATAGATCGGGCTTAGTCACCACTGTCTGGCCATGCTAGAGAGGATGGTATAGATCAGGCTTAGTCACTGCTGTCTGGCCATGCTAGAGAGGATGGTATAGATCGGGCTTAGTCACCACTGTCTGGCCAAGCTAGAGAGGATGGTATAGATCGGGCTTAGTCACCACTGTCTGGCCATGCTAGAGAGGATGGCTTAGTCACCACTGTCTGTCCATGCTAGAGAGGATAGTATAGATAGGGCTTAGTCACCACTGTCTGGCCATGCTAGAGAGGATGGTATAGATAGGGCTTAGTCACTACTGTCTGGCCATGCTAGAGAGGATGGTAGAGATAGGGCTTAGTCACCACTGTCTGGCCATGCTAGAGAGGATGGTTTAGATAGGGCTTAGTCACTACTGTCTGGCCATGCTAGAGAGGATGGTATAGATCGGGCTTAGTCACCACTGTCTGGCCATGCTAGAGAGGATGGTTTAGATAGGGCTTAGTCACCACTGTCTGGCCATGCTAGAGAGGATGGTTTAGATAGGGCTTAGTCACCACTGTCTGGCCATGCTAGAGAGGATGGTTTAGATAGGGCTTAGTCACCACTGTCTGGCCATGCTAGAGAGGATGGTTTAGATAGGGCTTAGTCACCACTGTCTGGCCATGCTAGAGAGGATGGTTTAGATAGGGCTTAGTCACCACTGTCTGGCCATGCTAGAGAGGATGGTTTAGATAGGACTTAGTCACCACTGTCTGGCCATGCTAGAGAGGATGGTATAGATAGGGCTTAGTCACTACTGTCTGGCCATGCTAGAGAGAATGGTATAGATAGGGCTTAGTCACTACTGTCTGGCCATGCTAGAGAGTATGGTTTAGATAGGGCTTAGTCACCACTGTCTGGCCATGCTAGAGAGGATGGTATAGATAGGGCTTAGTCACTCCTGTCTGGCCATGCTAGAGAGGATGGTTTAGATAGGGCTTAGTCACCACTGTCTGGCCATGCTAGAGAGGATGGTTTAGATAGGGCTTAGTCACCACTGTCTGGCCATGCTAGAGAGGATGGTTTAGATAGGGCTTAGTCACCACTGTCTGGCCATGCTAGAGAGGATGGTTTAGATAGGGCTTAGTCACCACTGTCTGGCCATGCTAGAGAGGATGGTTTAGATAGGGCTTAGTCACCACTGTCTGGCCATGCTAGAGAGGATGGTTTAGATAGGGCTTAGTCACTACTGTCTGGCCATGCTAGAGAGGATGGTTTAGATAGGGCTTAGTCACCACTGTCTGGCCATGCTAGAGAGGATGGTTTAGATAGGGCTTAGTCACCACTGTCTGGCCATGCTAGAGAGGATGGTATAGATAGGGCTTAGTCACTACTGTCTGGCCATGCTAGAGAGGATGGAAATGCGGTGTATTTTGTAACCACACATTTTAATCAAACCACACAAACCCAAAGTAAAAAAAAACATATTTCTACATTGTCCTATCTAATGTGTTTTCACTAAACACGACGCTGGGATCCAATCCGGATGCCAGTAAACTGCATCTCAATGGGATATCAAACCCCTTAAGGACACTGGTGTGTACTGTTGTCTGTATTTAACCGAATACATGCACTCATACGCAAACCCACTAATGCTAACAGCTAAAACATTCACGGTGCACCGAGCTACACTCTCATGAATACACACACAGATCCTCTGTTAAGTCTATGTCCATTAGACCATAGTTGGTGGTGTAGTGTTATTATGACTGTTGCATCATCACTTAACTCCCCAAGTGGGCCAGATTGACCCTATCTCTCTCTCTCTGTCTCCTCTCTCTCTCTCTCTATCTCTCTACCTCTCTCTACTCTCTTTCTCTCTATCTCTCTTGCTCTACCTCTCTCTCTCTCTACCTCTCTCTACTCTCTCTCTCACACACACAAAAGGCCTTCAGAGCTTCAGAGTGAGAGAGGCAGGAGAGTAGAGAGAAAGAGCGTGGGATAGACAGATTGGGGCCAGGGGCCTGCTGTCACGGTGTGTCAATGACTGATTCAGAGTTCAGAGAGAGGGAGCTCTTAAAAGGAAATGGAATGGAGTTGGATGGCTAGTTGTTGAGTAGGTAATTTTAGTTAACCTTTATTTAACGAGGCAGGTCAGTAACGAACAAAGGAGCAGTATGACAGATTTGTACCTTGTCAGCTCAGGGGATTCGAACTTGCAACCTTTCGATTACTAGCCCAACGCTCTAACCACTAGGCTACCCTGCCGCCCTGTAATGGTCTACAGAGTCTCAGGTCGACGCCAGAGACGGTCAGATTCTCAGAGCTGGTTAGTCGCAGGTTGTGGTTTTGTGTATAACGGCGGTGGACTCCGCGACTATGTTAGCTCTCTGAGCTAAAGAGACATGGACGTGTTCTGTGGTCCGGTGGCGCGGTCAAACCCGTACTCCCGTTCAGCTGTGGTAACCGTGACAACACTGCTTGCCCGTAGGGTCTACCATTTGGGCGGCTTCGTGGCTGTGCCATCGATACGTAGACTGGCTTCGCTAGGTGAGTGACAGACAGACAGGTGTGTGTGAGAGTGCCAGGTGTGTGTGAGAGTGCCAGGTTTGTGTGAGAGTCCCAGGCGTTAGGAAGAGATGTGTGTGAGAGTGCCAGGTGTGTGTGAGAGTGCCAGGCGTGTGTGAGAGTGCCAGGTTTGTGTGAGAGTGCCCGGTGTGTGTGAGAGTGCCAGGTGTGTGTGAGAGTGCCAGGTTTGTGTGAGAGTGCCCGGTGTGTGTGAGTGCGCCAGGTGTGTGTGAGAGTGTGTGAGTGCGCCAGGTGTGTGTGACTGCGCCAGGTGTGTGTGAGAGTGACAGGTGTTTGACAGACAGACAGGTGTGTGTGACAGACAGGTGTGTGTGAGTGCGCCAGGTGTGGTAGGAAGAGGTGTGTTCTCTCATTGGTAATGGAGGCATGTAAATTGGCAACCCGTAGAAACCTTTTTAAACCTTGAATACATGTGCAATAACAGTAAGATCCGTATGTATGCAGACGATGGATGTGAATGGATGTGAATGGGGAGTGAGTTGTTTTCCCCAGGTACAGAGCTCTCCAGCTTTTTAGCAGGCATCCTTGTTTAGATCTCACTGAGGAGACCTACAGTAACTAGTACTGAACCCACAGTCAGTAGACCTACAGTAACTAGTACTGAACCCACAGTCATAGACCTATAGTAACTAGTACTGAACCCACAGTCAGTAGACCTACAGTAACTAGTACTGAACCCACAGTCAGTAGACCTACAGTAACTAGTACTGAACCCACAGTCAGTAGACCTACAGTAACTAGTACTGAACCCACAGTCAGTAGACCTATAGTAACTAGTACTGAACCCACAGTCAGTAGACCTACAGTAACTAGTGCTGAACCCACAGTCAGTAGACCTACAGTAACTAGTGCTGAACCCACAGTCAGTAGACCTACAGTAACTAGTACTGAACCCACAGTCAGTAGACCTACAGTAACTAGTACTGAACCCACAGTCATAGACCTATAGTAACTAGTACTGAACCCACAGTCAGTAGACCTACAGTAACTAGTACTGAACCCACAGTCAGTAGACCTATAGTAACTAGTGCTGAACCCACAATCAGTAGACCTACAGTAACTAGTACTGAACCCACAGTCAGTAGACCTACAGTAACTAGTACTGAACCCACAGTCAGTAGACCTATAGTAACTAGTACTGAACCCACAGTCAGTAGACCTACAGTAACTAGTACTGAACCCACAGTCAGTAGACCTATAGTAACTAGTGCTGAACCCACAGTCAGTAGACCTACAGTAACTAGTACTGAACCCACAGTCAGTAGACCTATAGTAACTAGTACTGAACCCACAGTCAGTAGACCTACAGTAACTAGTACTGAACCCACAGTCAGTAGACCTACAGTAACTAGTGCTGAACCCACAGTCAGTAGACCTACAGTAACTAGTACTGAACCCACAGTCAGTAGACCTATAGTAACTAGTACTGAACCCACAGTCAGTAGACCTATAGTAACTAGTACTGAACCCACAGTCAGTAGACCTACAGTAACTAGTACTGAACCCACAGTCAGTAGACCTACAGTAACTAGTACTGAACCCACAGTCAGTAGACCTATAGTAACTAGTACTGAACCCACAGTCAGTAGACCTATAGTAACTAGTACTGAACCCACAGTCAGTAGACCTATAGTAACTAGTACTGAACCCACAGTCAGTAGACCTACAGTAACTAGTACTGAACCCACAGTCAGTAGACCTACAGTAACTAGTACTGAACCCACAGTCAGTAGACCTATAGTAACTAGTACTGGACCCACAGTCAGTAGACCTACAGTAACTAGTACTGAACCCACAGTCAGTAGACCTACAGTAACTAGTACTGAACCCACAGTCAGTAGACCTATAGTAACTAGTACTGAACCCACAGTCAGTAGACCTACAGTAACTAGTACTGAACCCACAGTCAGTAGACCTACAGTAACTAGTACTGAACCCACAGTCAGTAGACCTACAGTAACTAGTACTGAACCCACAGTCAGTAGACCTATAGTAACTAGTACTGAACCCACAGTCAGTAGACCTACAGTAACTAGTACTGAACCCACAGTCAGTAGACCTATAGTAACTAGTACTGAACCCACAGTCAGTAGACCTACAGTAACTAGTACTGAACCCACAGTCAGTAGACCTACAGTAACTAGTACTGAACCCACAGTCAGTAGACCTACATTAACTAGTACTGAACCCACAGTCAGTAGACCTATAGTAACTAGTACTGAACCCACAGTTAGTAGACCTACAGTAACTAGTACTGAACCCACAGTCAGTAGACCTACAGTAGCTAGTACTGAACCCACAGTCAGTAGACCTACAGTAACTAGTACTGAACCCACAGTCAGTAGACCTATAGTAACTAGTACTGAACCCACAGTCAGTAGACCTACAGTAACTAGTACTGAACCCACAGTCAGTAGACCTACAGTAACTAGTACTGAACCCACAGTCAGTAGACCTACAGTAACTAGTACTGAACCCACAGTCAGTAGACCTACAGTAACTAGTACTGAACCCACAGTCAGTAGACCTACAGTAACTAGTACTGAACCCACAGTCAGTAGACCTACAGTAACTAGTACTGAACCCACAGTCAGTAGACCTACAGTAACTAGTACTGAACCCACAGTCAGTAGAACTACAGTAACTAGTACTGAACCCACAGTCAGTAGACCTATAGTAACTAGTACTGAACCCACAGTCAGTAGACCTATAGTAACTAGTACTGAACCCACAGTCAGTAGACCTACAGTAACTAGTACTGAACCCACAGTCAGTAGACCTACAGTAACTAGTACTGAACCCACAGTCAGTAGACCTATAGTAACTAGTACTGAACCCACAGTCAGTAGACCTACAGTAACTAGTACTGAACCCACAGTCAGTAGACCTACAGTAACTAGTACTGAACCCACAGTCAGTAGACCTACAGTAACTAGTACTGAACCCACAGTCAGTAGACCTACAGTAACTAGTACTGAACCCAGTCAGTAGACCTACAGTAACTAGTACTGAACCCACAGTCAGTAGACCTATAGTAACTAGTACTGAACCCACAGTCAGCTGAATGAAACAGATGGCGGCAAAGAAATACCTTCCTTTTCTAAAAGCAGGGAGAGCTCATATTGATGTGAATCTCCCCTGAGAGCCGGAATCTCCCTCTGTTACCGTAAAACACACACTATTCTACCTCTGTTACCGTAACACACAGACTATTCTCCCTCTGTTACAGAATATTCTCCCTCTGTTACCGTAACGCACAGAATATTCTCCCTCTGTTACCGTAACACACAGACTATTCTCCCCCTGTTACCGTAAAACACAGACTATTCTCCCTCTGTTACCGTAACACACAGACTATTCTCCCTCTGTTACAGAATATTCTCCCTCTGTTACCGTAACGCACAGAATATTCTCCCTCTGTTACCGTAACACACAGACTATTCTCCCTCTGTTACAGAATATTCTCCCTCTGTTACCGTAACACTTAGAATATTCTCCCTCTGTTACCGTAACACAGACTATTCTCCCTCTGTTACCATAACACAGTCTATTCTCCCTCTGTTACCGTAAAACACAGACTATTTTCTCTCTGTTACCGTAAAACAGACTATTCTCCCTCTGTTACCATAACACAGACTATTCTCCCTCTGTTACCGTAACACAGACTATTCTCCTTCTGTTACCGTAAAACACAGACTATTCTCCCTCTGTTACCGTAAAACACAGACTATTCTCCCTCTGTTACCGTAACACACAGACTATTCTTCCCCTGTTACCGTAACACACAGACTATTCTCCCTCTGTTACCGTAACACACAGACTATTCTCCCTCTGTTACCGTAACACACAGACTATTCTCCCTCTGTTACAGAATATTCTCCCTCTGTTACCGTAAAACACAGACTATTCTCCCTCTGTTACCGTAACACACAGACTATTCTCCCTCTGTTACAGAATATTCTCCCTCTGTTACCGTAAAACACAGACTATTCTCCCTCTGTTACCGTAACACACAGACTATTCTCCCTCTGTTACCGTAACACACAGACTATTCTCCCTCTGTTACAGAATATTCTCCCTCTGTTACCGTAAAACACAGACTATTCTCCCCCTGTTACCGTAACATACAGATTCCCTCTGTTAACACATTTTTAATGATTTCTGAGTTTATGGTTTTGTTTTAGATGGTATGTTCATGCTTAATTGTGTTTGTGCGTATCTTTCTGTGTGTTGAGTGTCCGAGTGCCACGCATTTTGGTGTTGGAGTAATTGTGTGTGTGCGTGTGTGTGTGTGCGTGTCTGTGTGTGGAATACATCTGTAGCATGAGTGTTTGGTGCTGGTGGAAATGATCTGTGTCTAGCTGTGGGCGGGAGACCAGCTGAATTTAGATTAGCCACTAAAACTGAATCATATCACATCCCTCTAATCTGTTTTAGCTCCACACTGGGCCACAAACCCCTCCAACACGTTGATATCCACCAACAGCCTAGTCATCTCTTCAGTTTTTAACTAGCTAGCCTGTTTCCTGTTTCCTAGCCTGTTTCCTGTTTCCTAGCCTGTTTCCTGTTTCCTAGCCTGTTTCCTGTTTCCTAGCCTGTTTCCTGTTTCCTAGCCTGTTTCCTGTTTCCTAGCCTGTTTCCTGTTTCCTAGCCTGTTTCCTGTTTCCTAGCCTAGCCTGTTTCCTGTTTCCTAGCCTGTTTCCTGTTTCCTAGCCTGTTTCCTAGCCTGTTTCCTGTTTCCTAGCCTGTTTCCTGTTTCCTGTTTCCTAGCCTGTTTTCAGACAGTTTTCTGTTTTCATTTGTGTTGTCATTCTGCAGTAGAAGTGATGAGGCCAGTAGCAGCTAGTTGTATCATTAATACTGGATTAAGTATGGAGCAGATGTTTCTGGATGATGTTATGAATAATTGACGTGTGTCGAGAAGAGGAATCTCACGGTTGAGTTCAGGCCGTCATTGTCAATAGCAATGTGTTCTTAATTGACTTGCATGGATAAATAAACACATTTAAAAAATGTTCTAGACGGTCATCATCATCCTCATTTTGTCAATTAAAGATTTAATTTCTGAATCGTAAAGCAATTGATCCTAACTTTGAGGATAATGATGATGATATAACTAAGATTGTAAGGACCGACGCTGGAGACGAGAAGCAAGTACAGGGAGTGAACATTTAATGGAAAACGGACATGTAACAAAAACAAGAACAGCGTCTGGAGTCTGGATGGGGGGGAACAAAACGACATGACGACAATAATGATGAAACGGTGGGAACCAACTGAGGAACAGACCGATGTAGAGGGGCAATCAACAAAGTAAAGGAGTCCAGGTGAATCGAATGAGGCAAGATAACCTCTCGAGCCAGCTAAGGTGTGGAATCCCGATGAGCCAGCTGAGGTGTGGAAGCCCGATGAGCCAGCTAAGGTGTGGAATCCCGATGAGCCAGCTGAGGTGTGGAAGCCCGATGAGCCAGCTAAGGTGTGGAATCCCGATGAGCCAGCTGAGGTGTGGAAGCCCGATGAGCCAGCTGAGGTGTGGAAGCCCGATGAGCCAGCTAAGGTGTGGAATCCCGATGAGCCAGCTAAGGTGTGGAATCCCGATGAGCCAGCTGAGGTGTGGAAGCCCGATGAGCCAGCTAAGGTGTGGAATCCCGATGAGCCAGCTGAGGTGTGGAAGCCCGATGAGCCAGCTAAGGTGTGGAATCCCGATGAGCCAGCTGAGGTGTGGAAGCCCGATGAGCCAGCTGAGGTGTGGAAGCCCGATGAGCCAGCTAAGGTGTGGAATCCCGATGAGCCAGCTGAGGTGTGGAAGCCCAATGAGCCAGCTAAGGTGTGGAAGCCCGATGAGCCAGCTGAGGTGTGGAAGCCCGATGAGCCAGCTAAGGTGTGGAAGCCCGACGAGCCAGCTGAGGTGTGGAAGCCCGACGAGCCAGCTGAGGTGTGGAAGCCCGATGAGCCAGCTGAGGTGTGGAATCCCGATGAGCCAGCTGAGGTGTGGAATCCCGATGAGCCAGCTGAGGTGTGGAATCCCGATGAGCCAGCTGAGGTGTGGAAGCCCGATGAGCCAGCTAAGGTGTGGAAGCCCGATGAGCCAGCTAAGGTGTGGAAGCCCGACGAGCCAGCTGAGGTGTGGAAGCCCGATGAGCCAGCTGAGGCGTGGAAGCCCGACGAGCCAGCTGAGGTGTGGAAGCCCGACGAGCCAGCTGAGGTGTGGAATCCCGATGAGCCAGCTGAGGTGTGGAATCCCGATGAGCCAGCTGAGGTGTGGAAGCCCGATGAGCCAGCTGAGGTGTGGAAGCCCGATGAGCCAGCTGAGGTGTGGAAGCCCGATGAGCCAGCTGAGGTGTGGAAGCCCGATGAGCCAGCTGAGGTGTGGAAGCCCGATGAGCCAGCTGAGGTGTGGAAGCCCGATGAGCCAGCTGAGGCGTGGAAGCCCGATGAGCCAGCTGAGGCACCCCCGGTTCCATTGGCGGCGGCACCCTGACCTGACGTCACCACCAAAAACAAAACAACAGGAACTCCCTGATGCTTCAAATAGTGGTGTTAGCATTCAGTGAGGACATACGCTGGAGACGAGAAGCAAGAACAGGGAGTGAACATTTAATGGAAAACGGACATGTAACAAAAACAAGAACAGTGCCTGGAGTCTGGATGGGGGGAACAAAACGACATGACGACAATAATGATCCAGTCCTGTCCTGTCCTGCCCTGTCCTGCCATGTCCAGTCCTATCCTGTCCTTACCTGTTCTGTCCTGCCCTGTCCTGTCCAATCCTGTCCTATCCTGTCCTGTCCTATCCTGTCCTGTCCTATCCTGTCCTTACCTGTTCTGTCCTGTTCTGCCCTGTCCAGTCCAGTCCTGTCCTATCCTGTCCTTACCGGTTCTGTCCTGTTCTATCCTGTCCTGCCCTGTCCAGTCCAGTCCTGTCCTGTCCTGTCCAGTCCAGTCCAGTCCTATTCTGTCCTTACCTGTTCTGTCCTGTCCTGTCCTGCCCTGTCCAGTCCTCACCTGTCTTGTCCAGTCCTGTCCTATCCTGTCCTGTCCTTACTGGTTCTGTCCTGTCCTGTTCTGTCCTGCCCTGTCCTGCCCTGTCCAGTCCTCACCTGTCTTGTCCAGTCCTGTCCTGTCCTGTAGTGTTCGGTCAGTACTGAGGGAGACGATCATTGGGCTATCACAGATCCTCCTTTGTCATTAACCCAATTATACCGTGTTTGATTGGCCTGGGCCTCAGTGATACAACACAGCTTTGATCTGAACTCTCTGCTCTACCCCCACAGAGATGATCATGGCCTACACACACACACACACACACACACACACACACACACACACACACACACACACACACACACACACACACACACACACACACACACACACACACACACACACACACACACACACACTTGTATACACACACACACTTGTATACACACACACACGCACGCAAAAAACACACACACACACACACACACACACACACACACACACACACACACACACACACACAGACAGACAGGCACGCACGCACGCACGCACGCACGCACGCACGCACGCACACACACACACACACACACACACACACACACACACACACACACACACACACACACACACACTTGTATACACACACACACACACGCACGCGCACACACACACACACACACTCACACACACGTGTATACACACGCATGCACACACACACACACACACGCACGCACGCACACACACACACACACACACACACGCACGCACGCACGCACGCACGCACGCACGCACACACACACACACACACACACACACACACACACGTATACACACGCACTATGTTTTGTTCACTCAAGTGGTGTTGTCAGTATTCACTGTCAGTATTCACAAACACCTGTCCGGGGTGTCAGCATTCCCCCCCGTATGCCCCCATAGGCACAACTCTGATAACATAACCAACAAAAACGGTTCACAACTCCTGCAGCTCCAGCTCATGCTGGGTATGTACATAGTCAGGGGTAGACTTCGAGGGGACTCCTATGGTAGGTACACCTTTAGCTCATCTCTTGGCAGTAGTACTATAGACTACATTATCACTGACCTCAACCCAGAGTCTCTCAGAGCGTTAACAGTCAGTCTACTGATACCCCTATCAGACCACAGCAAAATCACAGTCTACGTGAACAGAGCAATACTCAATCATGAGGCATCAAAGCCAAAGGAACTGAGTAATATTAGGAAATGCTATAGATGGAAGGAAAGTAGTGTGGAAATCTACCCCAAAACAATTAGGCAACAACAAATTAAATCCCTTTTTAGTCAACATCCTGGGTAAAACGTTCCACTAAAATAGTGAAGGTGTAAACTTGGCGGTAGAAAATCTTAACAGTGCAGTTGAAGTCAGAAGTTTACATACACCCAGGTTGGAGTCAAAAAAACAGGTTTTTCAACAACTCCACAAATTTCTTGTTAACAAACTATAGTTTTGTCAAGTCAGTGAGGACATCTACTTTGTGTATGACACAAGTCATTTGTCCAACAATTGTTTACAGACAGATTATTTCACTTATAATTCACTGTATCACAATTCCAGTGGGTCAGAAGTTTACATACACTAAGTTGACTGTGCATTTATACAGCTTGGAAAATTCCAGAAAATGATGTCACGGCTTTAGAAGCTTCTGATTGATTGGCTAAATGACATCATTTCCTTGGTCCGGTAATTTCCTTGACGACGATCGTGACAGAACAACCCAACACAAGTGGACCAAGCAGTGAGAGTGGAGGACATCATGGACCTGGGAGAAGGTAATGTCAGGACATGAGAGCCTGCTGGAAAGAATATGGCACCACAACAAACCTGCGAAGAGAGACTCACCAGAACCCACGGACCAGGCAAGGAGGGCATTTATCAGAGGCAACAAAGAGACCAAAGATAACCCTGAAGGAGCTACAAAGCTCCACAGCGGAGATTGGAGTATCTGTCCATAGGACCACTTTAAGCCGTACACTCCACAGAGGCTTTAAGGAAGAGTGGCCAGAAAGAAATAAGCAAACGTGTTTGTTGTTCACCAAAAGGCATGTGGGAGACTCCCCAAACATGCCAAGGGGGTGAATATTTCACAAGCCACTGTATATACTGTCGTGGCCAAAAGTTTTGAGAATGACACAAATATTAATTTCCACAAAGTTTGCTGCTTTGTGTCTTTAGATATTTTATGCAGAAGTTACTATGAAATACTGAAGTATAATTACAAACATTTCATAAGTTTCAAAGGCTTTTATTGACTACATGAAGTTGATGCAGAGTCCATTTTTGCAGTGTTGACTCTTATTTACAAGCTTTTTTCCAGATGCCCCAAATAATCGGAAAGGGGATTCATCAGAGAAAATGACTTTACCCCAGTCCTCAGCAGTCCAATCCCTGTACCTTTTGCAGAATATCAGTCTGTCCCTGATGTTTTTCCTGGAGAGAAGTGGCTTCTTTGCTGCCCTTCTTGACACAAGGCCATCCTCCAAAAGTCTTTGCCTCACTGTGCATGCAATTGCACTCACACCTGCCTGCTGCCATTCCTGAGCAAGCTCTGTACTGGTGGTGCCCCGATCCCGCAGCTGAATCAACTTTAGGAGACGGTCCTGACACTTGCTTGAATTTCTTGGGTGCCCTGAAGCCTCCTTCACAACAATCGGACCTCTCTCCTTGAAGTTCTTGATGATCCGATAAATGGTTGATTTAGGTGCAATCTTACTGGCAGCAATCTCCTTGCCTGTGAAGCCCTTTTTGTGCAAAGCAATGATGATGACACGTGTTTCCTTGCAGGTAACCATGGTTGACTGTGGAAGAACAATGATTCCAAGCACCACCCTCCTTTGGAAGCTTCCAGTCTGTTATTCAAACTCAATCAGCATGACAGAGTGATCTCCAGTCTTGTCCTCGTCAACACTCACACCTGTGTTAACGAGAGAATTACTGACACGATGTCAGCTGGTCCTTTTGTGGCAGGGCTGAAATGCAGTGGAAATGTTTTTTGGGGGATTCAGTTCATTTGCATGGCAAAGAGGGACTTTGCAATTAATTGCAATTCATCTGATCCCTCTTCATAACATTCTGGAGTATATGCATATTGCCATCATACAAACTGAGGCAGCAGATTTTGTGAAAATGAATATTTGCGTCATTCTCAAAACTTTTGGCCACGGCTGTACAGTACAAGTCAAAAGTTTGGACACATCTACTCATTCAAGGATTTTTCTTTATTTTTACTATTTTCTACATTGTAGAAACATAGTGAAGACATCAAAACTATGACATTACACATGTGGAATTGTAAATTGGAATGGTAGCATTATGTCCTTTGTGGAGTTATCTGAATTGTACGGGACGGTCTGCTCAATCCGAGAGGACAACCTATTGATTACAGCATCCCCAAAATGGAGGAGGCAGGTGGCAGCGGGAGGAGGTGGAGAACTGACCGATTATGATTTTTCAACGCCGATCCCGAATCTGATAATTGGAGGACCAAAAAGCAGATACCGATTAATCGGACAATTTTTTTATTTTTTATTTGTAATAATGACAATTACAACAATACTGAATGAACTGTCACGCCCTGGTCTATATTTATTATGTTTATCTTCATTTATTGGGTCAGGCCAGGGTGTGACATGGGTTTATTTGTGGTGTGTTTCGTCTTGGGGTTGTGTGGGGTGTATAGCATAGTCTATGGCTGCCTGAGGCGGTTCTCAATCAGAGTCAGGTGATTATCGTTGTCTCTGATTGGGAACCATATTTAGGTAGCCATATTCTTTGTGTGTTTCGTGGGTGATTGTCCTTAGTGTCCTTGTTCCTGTCGCTGTGTTAGTTTACATAAGTATAGGCTGTTTCGGTTTTCGTTACGTTCATTACGTTCTTGTTTTTGTAGTATTTCGTATTGATTCGTGTTTACGTTTTTTTTATTAAACATGGATCGCAATCTACACGCTGCATTTTGGTCCGACTCTCCTTCGCCTTCAGAAAACCGTTACATGAACACTTATTTTTACTTAATATAATACATCAGTAAGATCAATTTAGCCTCAAATAAATAATGAAGCATGTTCAATTTGGTTTAAATAATGTAGAAACGAAGTGTTGGAGAAGAAAGTGAAAGTGTATTATGTGCTATGTAAGAAAGCTAACGTTTCAGTTCCTTGCTCAGAACATGAGAAAATATGAAAGCTGCTGGTCCCTTTTAACATGAGCCTTCAATATTCCCAGTTTTAGGTTGTAGTTATTATAGGAATTTTAGGACTATTTCTCTCTATACCATTTGTATTTCATATACCTTTGACTATTGGATGTTCTTATAGGCACTATAGTATTGCCAGTGTAACAGTATAGCTTCTGTCCCTCTCCTCGCCGATGCCTGGGCTCGAACCAGGAACACAACGACAACAGCCACCCTCGAAGCAGCGTTACCCATGTAGAGCAAGGGGAACAACTACTCCAAGTCTCAAAGTGCGTGACATTTGAAACGCTATTAGCACGCACCCCGCTAACTAGCTAGCCATTTCACATCACATCGTTACACCAGCCTCATCTCGGGAGTTGATAGGCTTGAAGTCATAAACAGCGAAATGCTTGATGCACAACACAGAGCTGCTGGCAAAACGCATGAAAGTGCTGTTTGAATGATTATTATGAGCCTGCTGGTACCTACCACCGCTCAGTCAGACTGCTCTATCAAATCATAGACTTAATTATAACATAATAACACACAGAAATGCGAGCCTAAGGTCATTAATATGGTTGAATCCGGAAACTATCATCTCGAAAACAAGAGATTTATTCTTTCAGTGAAATACGGAACCGTTCCGTATTTTATCTAACGGGTGGCAACCTGTTACATTGCACAACCTTCAATGTTATGTCATAATTACGTAAAATTCTGGTAAATTAGTTCGCAATGAGCCAGGCGGCCCAAACTGTTGCATAAACCCTGACTCTGCGTGCAATGAATGCAAGAGAAGTGACACAATTTCACCTGGTTAATATTGCCTGCTAACCTGGATTTCTTTTAGCTAAATATGCAGGTTTAAAAATATATACTTCTGTGTATTGATTTTAAGAAAGGCATTGGTGTTTATGGTTAGGTACACATTGGAGCAACGACAGTCCTTTTTCGTGAATGCGCACCGCATCGATTATATGCAACGCAGGACACGCTAGATAAATCTAGTAATATCATCAATCATGTGTAGTTATAACTAGTGATTATGATTGATTACGCTTAATGCTAGCTAGCAACTTACCTTGGCTTCTTACTGCATTTGCGTATTAGGCGGGCTCCTCATGAGGCAGGTGGTTAGTGTTGGACTAGTTAACCCCTAAGGTTGCAAGATTGAATCCTCCGAGCTGACAAGGTAAAAATCTGTAGTTCTGCCCCTGAACAAGGCAGTAAACCCACCGTTTCTAGGTTGTCATTTGAAAATGAGAATGTGTTCTTAACTGACTTGCCGAGTTAAATAAAGATTTAAAAAATTTGCCATTTTTTTTATTGGCAAAATCAGCATACAAAATGACCGATTTCCGATTGTTATGAAAACTTGAAATCGGCCCAATTAATCGGCCGTTCCGATTAATCGGCCGACCTCTACCCCATACTATATTTATTTATTTAGCTTGCTCCTTTGCACCCCAGTATCTCTACCTACCATTCCAGTGTTTAATTGCTATATTGTAATTACTTTGCCACCATGGCCTATTTATTGCCTTACCTCCCTTATCATACCTCATTTGCACACACTGTATATAGACTTTTTCTACTGTATTATTGACTCTATGTTTGTTTATTCCATGTGTAACTCTGTGTTGTTGTATGTGTCGAACTGCTTTGCTTTATCTTGGTCAGGTCGTAGTTGTAAATGAGAACTTGTTCTCAACTAGCCTACCTGGTTAAATAAAGGTGAAATAAATACAAACAGTACCAGACCAGTACCAGACGATAGGCAGTCTCGAGGGGGCAGAAACAAGATCCAAGTCCAAAACAGTACAAGGGGATAGGCAGGCTGGTAGTCAGAACAGGCGGAGTGGTCAGGCAGGCGGGTTCAGGGTCAGGACAGGCAGGGGTTGAAACTAGGAGGACTAGAAACAAAGACTGGGAAAGATAGGAGCAAGGAAAACCTCTGGTTGAACTGGCACAGAGAGACAGGAAACACAAGGATAAATACACTGGCACAGAGAGACAGGAAACACAAGGATAAATACACTGGTACACAGAGACAGGAAACACAAGGATAAATACACTGGTACACAGAGAGACAGGAAACACAAGGATAAATACACTGGCACAGAGAGACAGGAAACACAAGGATAAATACACTGGCACAGAGAGACAGGAAACACAAGGATAAATACACTGGGGACAATAAGAGATACCTGGAGGAGGTGGAGACAATCACAAGGACAAGAGAACCAGATCAGGGTGTGACAAGCTGTACAAGACTGTGTTTGTGTGTGTGTGTGTGTTTCTCTATCGGAGCGTTTTTTACCTTGTGTATAAGAATCCTCTCAGAGCACGACATAGGTCCTTAGTTTAGATACTCCTAGTTGACATGGTCCTTAGTTTAGATACTCCTAGTTGACATGGTCCTTAGTTTAGATACTCCTAGTTGACATGGTCCTTAGTTTAGATACTCCTAGTTGACATGGTCCTTAGTTTAGATACTCCTAGTTGACATGGTCCTTAGTTTAGATAATCCTAGTTGTCATGGTTCATGGTTCTTAGTTTAGATACTCCTAGTTGACATGGTTCTTAGTTTAGATACTCCTAGTTGACATGGTTCTTAGTTTAGATACTCTTAGTTTAGATACTCCTAGTTGACATGGTCCTTAGTTTAGATACTCCTAGTTGACATGTTTAGTTCCTAGTTGACATGGTCCTTTTAGATACTCCTAGTTGACATGGTCCTTAGTTTAGATACTCCTAGTTGTCATGGTCCTTAGTTTAGATACTCCTAGTTGACATGGTTCTTAGTTTAGATACTCCTAGTTGTCATGGTTATTAGTTTAGATACTCCTAGTTGTCATGGTTCTTAGTTTAGATACTCCTAGTTGACACTAGTTGACATGGTCCTTAGTTTAGATATGTTGTTCTTAGTTTAGATACTCCTAGTTGACATGGTTCTTAGTTTAGATACTCCTAGTTGACATGGTTCATGGTCCTTAGTTTAGATACTCCTAGTTGACATGTTTAGATACTCTAGTTGACATGGTCCTTAGTTAGTTTAGATACTCCTAGTTGACACATGGTCCTTAGTAGTTTAGATACTCCTAGTTGACATGGTTCTTAGTGTAGATACTCCTAGTTGACATGGTCCTTAGTTTAGATACTCCTAGTTGACATGGTTCTTGTTTAGATACTCCTAGTTGACATGGTTCCTTAGTTTAGATACTCCTAGTTGACATGGTCCTTAGTTTAGATACTCCTAGTTGACATGGATACTCCTAGTTGACATGGTCCTTAGTTTAGATACTCCTAGTTGACATGGTTCTTAGTTTAGATACTCCTAGTTGACATGGTCCTTAGTTTAGATACTCCTAGTTGACATGGTCCTTAGTTTAGATACTCCTAGTTGACATGGTCTTAGTTTAGATACTCCTAGTTGACATGGTCTTAGTTTAGATACTCCTAGTTGACATGGTCCTTAGTTTAGATACTCCTAGTTGACATGGTCCTTAGTTTAGATACTCCTAGTTGACATGGTTCTTAGTTTAGATACTCCTAGTTGACATGGTTCTTAGTTTAGATACTCCTAGTTGACATGGTTCTTAGTTTAGATACTCCTAGTTGACATGGTTCTTAGTTTAGATTCTAGTTGACATGGTTCTTAGTTTAGATACTCCTAGTTGACATGGTCCTTAGTTTAGAGTTTAGATACTCCTAGTTGACATGGTTCTTAGTGTAGATACTCCTAGTTGACATGGTTCTTAGTTTAGATACTCCTAGTTGACATGGTTCTTAGGTTCTTATGGTTCTTAGTAGATACTCCTAGTTGACATGGTTCTTAGTTTAGATACTCCTAGTTGACATGGTTCTTAGTGTAGATACTCCTAGTTGACATGGTTCTTAGTTTAGATACTCCTAGTTGACATGGTTCTTAGTTTAGATACTCCTAGTTGACATGGTTCTTAGTTTAGATACTCCTAGTTGACATGGTTCTTAGTTTAGATACTCCTAGTTGACATGGTTCTTAGTGTAGATACTCCTAGTTGACATGGTCCTTAGTTTAGATACTCCTAGTTGACATGGTTCTTAGTGTAGATACTCCTAGTTGACATGGTTCTTAGGTTAGATACTCCTAGTTGACATGGTCCTTAGTTTAGATACTCCTACTTGACATGGTCCTTAGTTTAGATACTCCTAGTTGACATGATACTCCTAGTTGACTCTTAGTGTAGATACTCCTAGTTGACATGGTTCTTAGTTAGATACTAGTTGACCTAGTTGACATGGTCCTTAGTTTAGATACTCCTAGTTGACATGGTCCTTAGTGTAGATACTCCTAGTTGACATGGTTCTTAGTTTAGATACTCCTAGTTGACATGGTTGACATGATACTCCTAGTTTCTTCCTAGTTGACATGGTCCTTAGTTTAGATACTCCTAGTTGACATGGTCCTTAGTGTAGATACTCCTAGTTGACATGGTTCTTAGTGTAGATACTCCTAGTTGACATGGTCCTTAGTGTAGATACTCCTAGTTGACATGGTTCTTAGTTTAGATACTCCTAGTTGACATGGTTCTTAGTGTAGATACTCCTAGTTGACATGGTCCTTAGTGTAGATACTCCTAGTTGACATGGTCCTTAGTGTAGATACTCCTAGTTGACATGGTTCTTAGTGTAGATACTCCTAGTTGACATGGTCCTTAGTGTAGATACTCCTAGTTGACACATGGTAGATACTCCTAGTTGACATGGTTCTTAGTTTAGATACTCCTAGTTGACATGGTTCTTAGTGTAGATACTCCTAGTTGACATGGTTCTTAGTTTAGATACTCCTAGTTGACATGGTTCTTAGTTGACATGGTTCTTAGTTTAGATACTCCTAGTTGACATGGTTCTTAGTTTAGATACTCCTAGTTGACATGGTTCTTGTTTAGATCCTAGTTGACATGGTTCTTGTAGATACTCCTAGTTGACATGGTCCTTAGTGTAGATACTCCTAGTTGACATGGAGCTGAATCTTATGCCCTCTATTCATATCAGATCACGCTGAGTTAAGACTGAGTGTAACTCTATGTGTGTGTGTGTGTGTGTGTGTGTGTGTGTGTGTGTGTGTGTGTGTGTGTGTGTGTGTGTGTGTGTGTGTGGGCTGAAACTGCTCATCAACAATTTGTGTGCATTACTGAAGAAGACAGTGATGTTGCATCAGATGATGTTGCATCTCTATTTCAATTCAAATGGCTTCATTGACATGGGAAACGTATGTTAACATTATCAAAGTAAGTGAAATATAACAGTAACAAACGAACAGTAAACATGACACTCACAGAAGTTCCAAAGGAATAAAGACATTTCAAATGTCATATTATATCTATTTACAGTGTTGTGACGATGTGCAAATAGTTAAAAGTACAAAAGGGAAAATAAATAAACATAAATATAGGTTGTATTTACAATGTTATTTGTTCTTCACTGGTTGCCCTTTTCTCGTGGCAACAGGTCGCAAATCTTGCTGCTCTGATGGCACACTGTGGTATTTCACCCAGTAGATATGGGAGTTTATTAAAATTTGATTTGTTTTCGAATTCTTTGTGGATCTGTGTAATCTGAGGGAAATATGTGTCTCTAATATGGTCATACATTGGGCAGGAGGTTAGGAAGTGCAGCTCAGTTTCCACCTCATTTTGTGGGCAGTGAGCACATAGCCTGTCTTTTCTTGAGAGCCATGTCTGCCTACGGCGGCCTTTCTCAATAGCAATGCAATGCTCACTGAGTCTGTACATAGTCAAAGCTTTCCTTAACATTGAGTCAGTCACAGTGGTCAAGTATTCTGCCAATGTTTACTCTCTGTTTAGGGCCACATGGCATTCTAGTTTGCTCTGTTTTTTGGTAATTTCTTACTAATGTGTGAAGTAAAATATTTTGTTTTCTCACTATTTAGTTGGGTCTAATTGTGCTGCTGTCCTGGGCTCTGTGGGTTCTGTTTGTGTTTGTGAACAGAGCCCCAGGACCAGCTTGCTTAGGGGACTCTTCTCCAGGTTCATCTCTCTGTAGGTGATGGCTTTGTTATGGATGGTTTGGGAATCCCTCTCTCTCTTTCTCTCGCTCTCTTTTTCTCTCTCTTTTTATTTCTCTCTCCTTTTCTCTCTCTTTCTTTCTCTCTCTCTCTCTCTCTCTCTCTCTCTCTCTCTCTTTCTCTGTCTTTCTCTCTCTCTCTTTTCTCTCTCTTTTTCTCTCTCTTTTTTTCTCTCTCTTTCTCTGTCTTTCTCTCCCTCTCTCTCTCTTTTTCTCTCTTTTTCTCTCTCTCCCTCTATGTCTCTGACCTGATTGTGTTTTGTCACTCCTATCTCTGTTCCCATCCTGTTTCTGGCCCTAATTAGCTTGTTAATCAGTATTTTCTAGTGTTTTGTTGTTGTCGTGTTTTGTTGTCGTGTTTTGTTGTTGTTGTGATAGTACAGTATTGACCTGTGTGTCTCCCTGTCTCCCTGCAGTGGAGAGATGTATGTGTGTGATGCAGTCGGGGACCCAGATGGCGAAGTTGAAGGCTGGTTCCAAGGGGCTGGTGAGACTGTTCTACCTGGACGAACATCGCTCATGCATCCGATGGAGACCCTCACGCAAGAGCGAGAGGGCCAAGAGTGAGTACACACACTTTATCTCATCACCCACGGGATTTCTGACTTTAACCCCTAGTTCTACCCTTAACACCCCTAGTTCTACCCTTACCACCCCTAGTTCTACCCTTAACACCCTAGTTCTACCCTTAACACCCCTAGTTCTACCCTTAACACCCCTAGTTCTACCCTTAACACCCCTAGTTCTACCCTTAACACCCTAGTTCTACCCTTAACACCCCTAGTTCTACCCTTAACACCCCTAGTTCTACCCTTAACACCCCTAGTTCTACCCTTAACATCCCTAGTTCTACCCTTAACACCCCTAGTTCTACCCTTAACACTCCTAGTTCTACCCTTAACACCCCTAGTTCTACCCTTAACACTCCTAGTTCTACCCTTAACACCCTAGTTCTACCCTTAACACCCCTAGTTCTACCCTTAACACTCCTAGTTCTACCCTTAACACCCTAGTTCTACCCTTAACACCCATAGTTCTACCCTTAACACCCCTAGTTCTACCCGTAACACCCCTAGTTCTACCCTTAACACTCCTAGTCCTACCCATAACACACCTAGTTCTACCCGTAACACCCCTAGTTCTACCCTTAACACCCCTAGTTCTACCCGTAACACCCCTAGTTCTACCCTTAACACCCCTAGTTCTACCCTTAACACTCCTAGTTCTACCCATAACACCCCTAGTTCTACCCTTAACACCCCTAGTTCTACCCTTAACACCCCTAGTTCTACCCTTAACACCCATAGTTCTACCCTTAACACCCCTAGTTCTACCCGTAACACCCCTAGTTCTACCCTTAACACTCCTAGTCCTACCCATAACACACCTAGTTCTACCCTTAACACCCCTAGTTCTACCCTTAACAGAGTCACTTCCTTTTGGCAACAACTAAGCAAAACAAACACTGCTTTATGTAACTTTATCCAATCTTTTAACCTTGTAGGAATGTCAAATAATGTATTTTTTTGCTCTCTCTCTCTCAGCATCTCTCAATTCAATTCAAGGGGCTTTATTGGCATGGGAAACATGTGTTAACATTGCCAAAGCAAGTAAGGTAGATAATATATAAAGTGAAATAAACAATAACAATTAACAGTAGACATCACACATACAGAAGTTTCAAAACAATAAAGACATTACACATGTCGTATTATATATATATATATATATATATATATATATATATATATATATATATATATATATATATATATATATATATATATATATATATATATACAGTGTTTTTACAATGTGCAAATGGTAAAGGACACAAGATAAAATAAATAAGCATAGATATGGGTTGTATTTACAATGGTGCGTGTTCTTCACTGGTTGCCCTTTTCTCGTGGCAACAGGTCACAAATCTTGCTGCTCTGATGGCACACTGTGGTATTTCACCCAGTAGATATGGGAGTTTATTAAAATTTGATTTGTTTTCGAATTCTTTGTGGATCTGTGTAATCTGAGGGAAATATGTGTCTCTAATATGGTCATACATTGGGCAGGAGGTTAGGAAGTGCAGCTCAGTTTCCACCTCATTTTGTGGGCAGTGAGCACATAGCCTGTCTTCTCTTGAGAGCCATGTCTGCCTACGGCGGCCTTTCTCAATAGCAAGGCTATGCTCGCTGAGTCTGTACATAGTCAAAGCTTTCCTTAATTTTGGGTCAGTCACTGTGGTCAGGTATTCTGCCGCTGTGTACTCTCTGTGTAGGGCCAAATAGCATTCTAGTTTGCTCTGTTTTTTTGTTAATTCTTTCCAATGTGTCAAGTAATTATCTTTTTGTTTTCTCATGATATGGTTGGGTCTAATTGTGCTGCTGTCATGGGGCTCTGTAGGGTGTGTTTGTGAACAGAGCCCCAGGACCAGCTTGCTTAGGGGACTCTTCTCCAGGTTCATCTCTCTGTAGGTGATGGCTTTGTTTGGGGTTTGGGAATCGCTTCCTTTTAGGTGGTTATAGAATTTAACAGCTCTTTTCTGGATTTTGATAATTAGTGGGTATCGGCCTAATTCTGCTCTGCATGCATTATTTGGTGTTCTACGTTGTACACTGAGGATATTTTTGCAGAATTCTGCGTGCAGAGTCTCAATTTGGTGTTTGTCCCATTTTGTGAAGTCTTGGTTGGTGAGCGGACCCCAGACCTCACAACCATAAAGGGCAATGGGCTCTATGACTGATTCAAGTATTTTTAGCCAAATCCTAATTGGTATGTTGAAATTTATGTTCCTTTTGATGGCATAGAATGCCCTTCTTGCCTTGTCTCTCAGATCGTTCACAGCTTTGTGGAAGTTACCTGTGGCGCTGATGTTTAGGCCAAGGTATGTATAGTTTTTTGTGTGCTCTAGGGCAACAGTGTCTAGATGGAATTTGTATTTGTGGTCCTGGTGACTGGACCTTTTTTGGAACACCATTATTTTGGTCTTACTGAGATTTACTGTCAGGGCCCATGTCTGACAGAATCTGTGCGTAAGATCTAGGTGCTGCTGTAGGCCCTCCTTGGTTGGTGACAGAAGCACCAGATCATCAGCAAACAGCAGACATTTGACTTCAGATTCTAGTAGGGTGAGGCCGGGTGCTGCAGACTTTTCTAGTGCCCGCGCCAGTTCGTTGATATATGTTGAAGAGGGTGGGGCTTAAGCTGCATCCCTGTCTAACCCCACGACCCTGTGTGAAGAAATTTGTGTTTTTTGCCAATTTTAACCGCACACTTGTTGTTTGTGTAAATGGATTTTATGATGTCGTATGTTTTACCCCCAACACCACTTTCCATCAGTTTGTATAGTAGACCCTCATGCCAAATTGAGTCGAAGGCTTTTTTGAAATCAACAAAGCATGAGAAGACTTTGCCTTTGTTTTGGTTTGTTTGGTTGTCAATTAGGGTGTGCAGGGTGAATACATGGTCTGTTGTACGGTAATTTGGTAAAAAGCCATTTTCACATTTGCTCAGTACATTGTTTTCATTGAGGAAGTGTACGAGTCTGCTGTTAATGATAATGCAGAGGATTTTCCCAAGGTTACTGTTGACGCATATTCCACGGTAGTTATTGGGGTCAAATTTGTCTCCATTTTTGTGGATTGGGGTGATCAGGCCTTGGTTCCAAATATTGGGGAAGATGCCAGAGCTAAGGATGATGTTAAAGAGTTTTAGTATCGCCAATTGGAATTTGTTGTCTGTATATTTGATCATTTCATTGAGGATACCATCAACACCACAGGCCTTTTTGGGTTGGAGGGTTTTTATTTTGTCCTGTAACTCATTCAATGTTATTGGAGAATCCAGTGGGTTCTGGTAGTCTTTAATAGTTGATTCTAAGATCTGTATCTGATCATGTATATGTTTTTGCTCTTTATTCTTTGTTATAGAGCCAAAAAGATTGGAGAAGTGGTTTACCCATACATCTCCATTATGGATAGATAATTCTTCATGTTGTTGTTTGTTTAGTGTTTTCCAATTTTCCCAGAAGTGGTTAGAGTCTATGGAGTCTTCAATTACATTGAGCTGATTTCTGACATGCTGTTCCTTCTTTTTCCGTAGTGTATTTGTGTATTGTTTCAGTGATTCACCATAGTGAAGGCGTAGACTCAGGTTTTCCGGGTCTCTATGTTTTTGGTTGGACAGGTTTCTCAATTTCTTTCTTAGAATTTTGCATTCTTCATCAAACCATTTGTCATTGTTGTTAATTTTCTTCGGTTTTCTATTTGAGATTTTTAGATTTGATTGGGAAGCCGAGAGGTCGAATATATGGTTAAGATTTTCTACTGCCAAGTTTACACCTTCACTATTACAGTGGAACGTTTTTCCCAGGAAATTGTCTGAAAGGGATTGAATTTGTTGTTGCCTAATTGTTTTTTGGTAGGTTTCCAAACAGCATTCCTTCCATCTATAGCATTTCTTAATGTTACTCAGTTCCTTTGGCTTTGATGCCTCATGATTGAGTATTGCTCTGTTTAGGTAGACTGAGATTTTGCTGTGGTCTGATAGGGGTGTCAGTGGGCTGACTGTGAACGCTCTGAGAGACTCTGGGTTGAGGTCAGTGATAAAGTAGTCTACAGTACTACTGCCAAGAGATGAGCTATAGGTGCACCTACCATAGGAGTCCCCTCGAAGCCTACCATTGACTATGTACATACCCAGCGTGCGACAGAGCTGCAGGAGTTGTGACCCGTTTTTGTTGGTTATGTTGTCATCTCTCTCTCTCTCTCTCTCTCTCTCTCTCTCTCTCTCAGCCTCTCTCTCCCTCTAGCTCTCTCTCTCTCTCTCTCTCTCTCTCAGCCTCTCTCTCTCTCCCTCTCTCTCTCGCTCTCTCGCTCTCTCTCTCTCAGCCTCTCTCTCTTTCTCGCTCTCTCTCTCTCCCTCAGCATCTCTCTCTCTCTCCCTCTCTGTCTCTCTCTCCTTCTCAGCATCTCTCTCTCTCTCTCTCTCCCTCTCAGCCTCTCTCTCTCTCTCTCTCTCTCTCTCTCTCTCTCTCTCTCTCTCTCTCTCTCTCTCTCTCTCTCTCTCTCTCTCAGCCTCTCTCTCTCTCCCTCTCTCTCGCTCTCTCGCTCTCTCTCTCAGCCTCTCTCTCTTTCTCGCTCTCTCTCTCTCCCTCAGCATCTCTCTCTCTCTCCCTCTCAGCATCTCTCTCTCTCTCTCTCTCTCTCTCCCTCTCAGCATCTCTCTCTCTCTCCCTCTCTGTCTCTCTCTCCTTCTCAGCATCTCTCTCTCTCTCCCTCTCTGTCTCTCTCTCCTTCTCAGCATCTCTCTCTCTCTCTCTCTCTCCCTCTCAGCATCTCTCTCTCTCTCTCTACCTCTCTCTCTCTCTCAGCCTCTCTCTCTCTTTCTCTCTCTCTCTCTCAATTCAAGTTCAATAACAATTAAGGTCTTTATTGTCATGTGAAACATATGTTTACATTGCCAAAGCAAGTGAAATAGATAATAAACGAGAGTGAAACAAACATTTTTTTACAGTAAACATTGCACTCACACTGATTCCACATTCCAAGACTGCTTCCATCACTTGGACTGGGATATGTTTCGTATTGCGTCAGACAACAACATTGACGAATACGCTGATTCGGTGTGCGAGTTCATTAGAACGTGCGTTGAAGATGACGTTCCCATAGCAACGATTAAAACATTCCCAAACCAGAAACCGTGGATTGGTGGCAGCATTCGCGTGAAACTGAAAGCGCGAACCACTGCTTTTAATCAGGGCAAGGTGACCGGAAACATGACCGAATACAAACAGTGTAGCTATTCCCTGCGCAAGGCAATCAAACAAGCTAAGCATCAGTATAGAGACAAAGTAGAATCTCAATTCAACGGCTCAGACACAAGAGGTATGTGGCAGGGTCTACAGTCAATCACGGATTACAAAAAGAAAACCAGCCCCGTCACGGACCAGGATGTCTTGCTCCCAGGCAGACTAAATAACTTTTTGCCCGCTTTGAGGACAATACAGTGCCACTGACACGGCCTGCAACCAAAACATGCGGCCTCTCCTTCACTGCAGCCGAGGTGAGTAAAACATTTAAACGTGTTAACCCTCGCAAGGCTGCAGGCCCAGACGGCATCCCCAGCCGCGCCCTCAGAGCATGTGCAGACTAGCTGGCTGGTGTGTTTACGGACATATTCAATCAATCTCTATCCCAGTCTTCTGTTACCACATGCTTCAAGAGGGCCACCATTGTTCCTGTTCCCAAGGAAGCTAAGGTAACTGAACGACTACCGCCCCGTAGCACTCACTTCCGTCATCATGAAGTGCTTTGAGAGACTAGTCAAGGACCATATCACCTCCACCCTACCTGACACCCTAGACCCACTCCAATTTGCTTACCGCCCAAATAGGTCCACAGACGATGCAATCTCAACCCCACTGCACACTGCCCTAACCCATCTGGACAAGAGGAATACCTATGTGAGAATGCTGTTCATCGACTACAGCTCGGCATTTAACACCATAGTACCCTCCAAGCTCGTCATCAAGCACGAGACCCTGGGTCTCGACCCCGCCCTGTGCAACTGGGTACTGGACTTCCTGACGGGCCGCCCCCAGGTGGTGAGGGTAGGCAACAACATCTCCACCCCGCTGATCCTCAACACTGGGGCCCCATAAGGGTGCGTTCTGAGCCCTCTCCTGTACTCCCTGTTCACCCACGACTGCGTGGCCACGCACGCCTCCAACTCAATCATCAAGTTTGCAGACGACACAACAGTGGTAGGCTTGATTACCAACAACGACGAGACGGCCTACAGGGAGGAGGTGAGGGCCCGCGGAGTGTGGTGTCAGGAAAATAACCTCACACTCAACGTCAACAAAACTAAGGAGATGATTGTGGACTTCAGGAAACAGCAGAGGGAACACCCCACTATCCACATCGATGGAACAGTAGTGGAGAGGGTAGTAAGTTCCTCGGCATACACATCACAGACAAACTGAACTGGTCCACCCACACAGACAGCATTGTGAAGAAGGCTGAAGAAATTCGGCTTGTCACCAAAAGCACTCACAAACTTCTACAGATGCACAATCGAGAGCATCCTGGCGGGCTGTATCACCGCCTGGTACGGCAACTGCTCCACCCACAACCGTAAGGCTCTCCAGAGGGTAGTGAGGTCTGCACAACGCATAACCGGGGGCAAACTACCTGCCCTCCAGGACACCTACACCACCCAATGTTACAGGAAGGCCATAAAGATCATCAAGGACCACAACCACCCGAGCCACTGCCTGTTCACCCTGCTATCATCCAGAAGGCGAGGTCAGTACAGGTGCATCAACGCTGGGACCGAGAGACTGAAAAACAGCTTCTATCTCAAGGCCATCAGACTGTTAAACAGCCACCACTAACATTGAGTGGCTGCTGCCAACACACTGACTCAACTCCAGCCACTTTAATAATGGGAATTGATGGGAAATGATGTAAAATATATCACTAGCCACTTTAAACAATGCTACCTAATATAATGTTTACATACCCTACATTATTCATCTCATATGTATACGTATATACTGTACTCTATATCATCTACTGCATCCTTATGTAATACATGTATCACTAGCCACTTTAACTATGCCACTTTGTTTACATACTCATCTCATATGTATATACTGGACTCGATACCATCTACTGTATCTTGCCTATGCTGCTCTGTACCATCACTCATTCATATATCTATATGTACATATTCTTTATCCCCTTACACTTGTGTGTATAAGACAGTAGTTTTGGAATTGTTAGTTAGATTACTTGTTGGTTATTACTGGATTGTCGGAACTAGAAGCACAAGCATTTCGCTACACTCGCATTAACATCTGCTAACCATGTGTATGTGACAAATAAAATTTGATTTGATTTGATTTTATGCTGTGATTTCAGCCCTGTTGTTGACTACAGTAGTGATGCTGTGATTTCAACCATGTTGTTGACTACAGTAGTGATGCTGTGATTTCAGCCCTGTTGTTGACTACAGTAGTGATGCTGTGATTTCAGCCCTGTTGTTGACTACAGTAGTGATGCTGTGATTTCAGCCACGTTGTTGACTACAGTAGTGATGCTGTGATTTCAGCCCTGTTGTTGACTACAGTAGTGATGCTGTGATTTCAGCACTGTTGTTGACTACAGTAGTGATGCTGTGATTTCATTGACTACAGTAGTGATGCTGTGATTTCAGCCCTGTTGTTGACTACAGTAGTGATGCTGTGATTTCAGCCCTGTTGTTGACTACAGTAGTGATGCTGTGATTTCAGCCCTGTTGTTGACTACAGTAGTGATGCTGTGATTTCAGCCATGTTGTTGACTACAGTAGTGATGCTGTGATTTCAGCCCTGTTGTTGACTACAGTAGTGATGCTGTGATTTCAGCCATGTTGTTGACTACAGTAGTGATGCTGTGATTTCAGCACTGTTGTTGACTACAGTAGTGATGCTGTGATTTCAGTGATGACTACTAGTGATGATTTCAGCCCTGTTGTTGACTACAGTAGTGATGCTGTGATTTCAGCCCTGTTGTTGACTACAGTAGTGATGCTGTGATTTCAGCCATGTTGTTGACTACAGTAGTGATGCTGTGATTTCAGCCCTGTTGTTGACTACAGTAGTGATGCTGTGATTTCAGCCATGTTGTTGACTACAGTAGTGATGCTGTGATTTCAGCCTGTTGTTGACTACAGTAGTGATGCTGTGATTTCAGCCATGTTGTTGACTACAGTAGTGATGCTGTGATTTCAGCCTGTTGTTGACTACAGTAGTGATGCTGTGATTTCAGCCCTGTTGTTGACTACAGTAGTGATGCTGTGATTTCAGCCTGTTGTTAACTACAGTAGTGATGCTGTGATTTCAGCCATGTTGTTGACTACAGTAGTGATGCTGTGATTTCAGCCCTGTTGTTGACTACAGTAGTGATGCTGTGATTTCAGCCTGTTGTTGACTACAGTAGTGATGCTGTGATTTCAGCCTGTTGTTGACTACAGTAGTGATGCTGTGATTTCAGCCATGTTGTTGACTACAGTAGTGATGCTGTGATTTCAGCCATGTTGTTGACTACAGTAGTGATGCTGTGATTTCAGCATGTTGTTGACTACAGTAGTGATGCTGTGATTTCAGCCCTGTTGTTGACTACAGTAGTGATGCTGTGATTTCAGCCCTGTTGTTGACTACAGTAGTGATGCTGTGATTTCAGCCATGTTGTTGACTACAGTAGTGATGCTGTGATTTCAACCATGTTGTTGACTACAGTAGTGATGCTGTGATTTCAGCCCTGTTGTTGACTACAGTAGTGATGCTGTGATTTCAGCCATGTTGTTGACTACAGTAGTGATGCTGTGATTTCAGGGTGTGCCAGTTTATTTGCTGTCTGTCTGGTTATATGTTTATCTCTAACTTCTCCTCGTTGTGGCCTTCATTCAATATTTAAGAGAGAGAAACTATCATTGCCCTAGGAGATATCAGAAGCTTAACTTGTTGTTACGGTTTTCTTCTAACTCCTCCTCTGACAAAGAGGTGTAAGCAAGGATCGGAACAAAATGCGGCGTGGTAATTTTCATACATGTTTAATGAACGAATAAACACGAACAATACAAAACAACAAACGGAACGTGAAAACAAACAGCCTTTCTGGTGACAACAAACACAGAGATAGGAACAACCACCCACCAAACACTCAAAGAATATGGCTGCCTAAATGTGGTTCCCAATCAGAGACAACGATAAGCACCTGCCTCTGATTGAGAACCACTCCAGCATAGACTATGCTAGATACCCCCACTAAGCCACAATCCCAATACCTAACAAAACCCCAAGACAAAACACACCACAATAAACCCATGTCACACCCTGGCCTGACCAAAATAATAAAGAAAATACTAAGACCAGGGCGTGACACTTGTTGTCTCTTAGCAGACTTTTGTTTGGTTTCATCCATTTTGATCACAAATGAGAGCTACTTAATGAATTCCCAAGCTTATCAGTGCTACGGCTGTACGCCATATTCAGACTCCCAACCCTGATTGGTCCTCTCTCTCTTCCTGTCCCGCCCTCTTTCCCTTTCAGTCACCATTGATTCGCTGTACAAGGTGACGGAGGGCCGTCAGTCACACATCTTCCACCGCCATGCGGAGGACAGTTTCGACCCGGCCTGCTGTTTCACCATTTACCATGGCAACCACATGGAGTCCCTAGACCTGGTGACCTCTAACCCTGAAGAGGCTCGTACCTGGGTGACAGGACTACGATACCTGATGGCTGGCATCAGTGACGAGGACTCACTGGCCAAACGACAACGGACACATGACCAATATCCTTTCAAGACTAACACACACGCACACACGCACACACACACACACACACACACACACACACACACACACACACACACACACACACACACACACACACACACACACACACACACACACACACACACACACACCTATGTCCTCCTTGTACCTCATAAGAAGAGCATAACAGTGGGATGGTGTGTGTATCCGTAACCCCTCACCAGTGTTGTTCAATCAGTGAACTGGATAACCCACTGTTATGCTCTTCTTCTTCTCTCTTCTCGTCTGCCTCTCCTCTGCTTTGAAAGTAGTCTCCCTCTTTTCATGTCTCCCTCTGCCTGCTGCATGCAGTGTGTGTTTGTGTTTGCCTTTGAGCGCTGTTCTGTTCTGACTGGATTTGACAACTGACAAAACATAGTGTTGTTTTTGTTGTTGAAAAGCCTCTCAGCTTGAATACACATTATAAAGTGTTTCTAAAATTAACTGTAACACAAGTTTAGACTTTAGACTCCAGTATGAAGATAGGCTTAAACAGGCTTATCCAATAGAAGTAGCTGATCACACTTGAAGGCGATGTCATGGTGGCGTTGGCGAGCTAAGCTCACGTGCAGAAACACGTCATCAGGTCTAACGGTCATTCTCACGTCGAACTGAGCATGTGCAGACCTTTCAAATCCAAGGCACTTCTTCGATATAAAGTTGTTTTTTCCTAAAAATTAAAAACGTGTGAGTTTGTCACTTTCATGAGGTTGGAGTAATAACATGTAACTACTGAAATCTAGATTGTTCCTTTAGATTTTGAGCAAATTAACAACGAAGGAAGAATCTGACTTCTCTCATTGGCTTGTCAGACCCCAAACTCCAGCCTGTGCTGCTTCACAAGTGTTCCCGGAAGTCTTTTTGATGTTGCACCTCTAGGTTTAGAGACTCTGTGCTGCAGTGCATTGGCTAGCCAAACTCTGTTGATGTTGCACCTCTGGGTTTAGAAGCTCTGTGGTGCAGTGCATTGGCTAGCCAAACTCTGGTGATGTTGCACCTCTGGGTTTAGAAGCTCTGTGCTGCAGTGCATTGGCTAGCCAAACTCTGGTGATGTTGCACCTCTGGGTTTAGAGGCTCTGTGCTGCAGTGCATTGGCTAGCCAAACTCTGGTGATGTTGCACCTCTGGGTTTAGAAGCTCTGTGCTGCAGTGCATTGGCTAGCCAAACTCTGGTGATGTTGCACCTCTGGGTTTCTGGTGATGTTGCAAGCTCTGTGCTGCAGTGCATTGGCTAGCCAAACTCTGGTGATGTTGCACCTCTGGGTTTAGAAGCTCTGTGCTCTGTGGCTGCAAAGTGCACCTCTGGGTTTAGATCTGTGCTGCAGTGCATTGGCCAAACTCTGGTGATGTTGCACCTCTGGGTTTAGAAGCTCTGTGCTGCAGTGCATTGGCTAGCCAAACTCTGGTGATGTTGCACCTCTGGGTTTAGAAGCTCTGTGATGTTGCAGTGCATTGGCTAGCCAAACTCTGGTGATGTTGCACCTCTGGGTTTAGAAGCTCTGTGCTGCAGTGCATTGGCTGCTGCAGTGCATTGGCTAGCCAACTTGGGTGAGCCAAACTCTGGTGATGTTGCACCTCTGGGTTTAGAAGCTCTGTGCTGCTCTGTGCCAAACTGCAGTGCATTGGGGCTAGCCAAACTCTGGTGATGTTGCACCTCTGGGTTTAGAAACTCTGTGCTGCAGTGCTGGTGATTGGGTTTAGAAACTCCAAACAAACTCTGGTGATGTTGCACCTCTGGGTTTAGCAGTGCAGCTAGCCAAACTCTGGTGATGTTGCACCTCTGGGTTTAGAAGCTCTGTGGTGCAGTGCATTGGCTAGCCAAACTCAATGTTGCACCTCTGGGTTTAGAAACTCTGTGGTGCAGTGCATTGGCTAGCCAAACTCTGGTGATGTTGCACCTCTGGGTTTAGAAAACAGTGCATTGGCTAGCCAAACTCTGGTGATGTTGCACCTCTGGGTTTAGAAGCTCTGTGGTGCAGTGCATTGGCTAGCCAAACTCATGTTGCACCTCTGGGTTTAGAAGCTCTTGCTAGCCAAACTCTGGTGATGTTGACTACTGTGAACAGTGCCTCCAAACACACTGATGTTTCACGCACGCACGCACGCACTCCACACACACACACACACACACACACACACACACACACACACACACACACACACACACACACACACACACAACCACACACACACACACACACACACACACACACACACACACACACACACACACACACACACACACACACACACACACACACACACACACACACACACACACACACACACACACACACACACACACACACACACACACACACACACACACACACACACACACACACACACACACACACACACACACACACCGTCCCATGGCTGTTTCCTTAACCTGTGTGTGTGTAGGTGGATGAAGCAGACGTTTGAGGAGGCTGATAAGAACGGGGATGGTCTGTTGAACATGGAGGAGATCTACCAGTTACTGCACAAGATGAACGTCAACCTGCCTCGCAGGAAGGTCAAACACATGTTCCAGGTCAGTCACAGGGACCAAATACTGTACCCGAGAAGACAAAAGAGGGATGTAGTGCACTATATATAGGGAATAGGTTGCCATAGGGCTCTGGTCTAAAGTAGGGCACGATATAGGGAATAGGGTGCCATAGGGCTCTGGTCTAAAGTAGTGCACAATATAGGGAATAGGGTTCCATAGGGCCCTGGTCTAAAGTAGTGCACTATATAGGGAATAGGGTTCTATAGGGCCCTGGTCTAAAGTAGTGCACTATATAGGGAATAGGGTGCCATAGGGCTCTGGTCTAAAGTAGTGCACTATATAGGGAATAGGGTTCTATAGGGCCCTGGTCTAAAGTAGTGCACTATATAGGGAATAGGGTTCCATAGGGCTCTGGTCTAAAGTAGTGTACTATATAGGGAATAGGGTTCCATAGGGCCCTGGTCTAAAGTAGTGCACAATATAGGGAATAGGGTGCCATTTGGGACATGTTTTTCAAATGACAGGCGAGTTCTGAGCATGACCGTCAGATAGTGCAGTTGGTTTATAGTCCACTATTTTTAGGGCACCGCCAGGAGTGAATTGTTG
>NC_088220.1:83556395-83558895 GCF_036934945.1 Oncorhynchus masou masou | reverse complement strand
GTCTCTCCTGTCTTTCTCTCCTGCTGTCTGTCTCTCTCCTGTCTTTCTATCCTGCTGTGCGTCTCTCCTGTCTTTCTATCCTGCTGTCTGTCTCTCCTCTTTCTATCCTGCTGTCTGTCTCTCTCCTGTCTTTCTTTCCTGCTGTCTGTCTATCTCCTGTCTTTCTATCCTGCTGTCTGTCTCTCATCTTTCTCTCCTGCTGCCTGTCTCTCCTGTCTTTCTCTCCTGTTGTCTGTCTCTCCTGTCTTTCTCTCCTGCTGTCTGTCTCTCCTGTCTTTCTCTCCTGCTGTCTGTCTCTCTTCTGTCTTTCTATCCTGCTGTCTGTCTCTCCTGTATTTCTCTCCTGCTGTCTGTCTCTCTCCTGTCCTTCTATCCTGCTGTCTGTCTCTCTCCTGTCTTTTTATCCTGCTGTCTCTCTCTCCTGTCTTTCTCTCCTGCTGTCTGTCTCTCTCCTGTCTTTCTCTCCTGCTGTCTGTCTCTCTCCTGTCTTTCTCTCCTGCTGTCTGTCTCTCTCCTGTCTTTCTGTCCTGCTGTCTGTCTCTCTCCTGTCTTTGTATCCTGCTGTCTGTCTCTCCTGTCTTTCTCTCCTGCTGTCTGTCTCTCTCCTGTCTTTCTATCCTGCTGTCTGTCTCTCCTGTCTTTGTATCCTGCTGTCTGTCTCTCCTGTCTTTGTATCCTGCTGTCTGTCTCTCCTGTCTTTATATCCTGCTGTCTGTCTCTCCTGTCTTTCTCTCCTGCTGTCTGTCTCTCTCCTGTCTTTCTATCCTGCTGTCTGTCTCTCTCCTGTCTTTTTGTCCTGCTGTCTGTCTCTCCTGTCTTTGTCTCCTGCTGTCTGTCTCTCCTGTCTTTGTCTCCTGCTGTCTGTCTCTCCTGTCTTTGTCTCCTGCTGTCTGTCTCTCCTGTCTTTCTTTTCTACATATGTTCCTGTTATCACTTCATCCGTCTGTCAGTTGGGTCAAATATCATGTCCCCTGGGAGTGTGTGGGCATGTGTGTGTGTTCCATCAGCAACATGTTTATTTATGTCCCTCAGTACATCTGATGGGCGTCAGAGGCAGGCCTCACTCAGATCAAAGTCTGCTCTCACTTTATAGAGACCCATTTTCTTTCTCTCAATTCAATTCAAGGGTCTTTATTGACATGGGAAACATATGTTAACATTGCCAAAGCAAGTGAAGTAGATAATAAACTAAAGTGAAATAAACAATAAAAAATGTACATTAAACATGACATTCACAAAAGTTAAAAAGAATAAAGACATTACAAATGTCATATTATGTATTTATACAGTGTTGTAAACGATGTGCAAATGGTTAAAGTACAAAATAGAAAATAAATATACATAAATATGGGTTGTATTTACAATGGTGCGTGTTCTTCACTGGTTTCCCTTTTCTTGTGGCAACAGGTCACACATCTTGCTGCTGTGATGCACGCTGTGGTATTTCACCCAGTAGATATGGGAGTTTATCAAAATTGGATTTGTTTTCGAATTCTTTGTGGATCTGTGTAATCTGAGGGAAATATGTCTCTCTAATATGGTCATACATTGGGCAGGAGGTTAGGAAGTGCAGCTCAGTTTCCACCTCATTTTGTAGGCAGTGTGCACAAAGCCTGTCTTGTATTGGGAGCCAGGTCTGCCTACGGCAGCCTTTCTCAATAGCAAGGCTATGCTCACTGAGTCTGTACATAATCAAAGCTTTCCTTAAATTTGGATTAGTCACAGTGGTCAGGTATTCTGCCTCTGTGTACTCTCTGTTTAGGGCAAAATAGCATTCTAGTTTGCTCTGTTTTTTGGTTAATTCTTTCCAATGTGTCAATTCATGATCTTTTTGTTTTCTCAAGATTTGCTAATTGTGCTGCTGTCATGGGGCTCTGTAGGGTGTGTTTGTGAACAGAGCCCCAGGACCAGCTTGCTTAGGGGACTCTTCTCCAGCTTCATCTCTCTGTAGGTGATGGCTTTGTTATGGAAGGTTTGGGAATCGCTTCCTTATCCCTCTCCACCTCCTCTCTCCTCCTCCTCTTCCCACCACCACCCCCTCCCACCTCCTCCTCCCTTCTCCTTCTCCCACCTCCTCCCACATACTCCTCCCTCCTCTTCTTCCCACTTCCGCATCCCACCTACTCCTCCTTCCTCCTCCTCCACCCTCCTTCCCCCACCTCCTCCTACCTCCTCCTCCTCTCGCCTTCTCCCTCCTCCCTACCTCCTACCTCCTCCTCCTCTCGCCTCCTCCCTCCTCTCGCCTCCCACCTACTCCTCCCTCCTCCTCTTCCTCCCACCTCCTCCTCCCTCCTCCTCCTCCTCCCACCTCCTCATCCCTCCTCCTACCTCCTCCTCCCCTCCCCTCACCTCCTCCCTCCTCCTCCTCCTCCCATCTACGCCTCCCACCTCCTCCTGCCTCCTCCTCCTCCTCCCCTCACCTCCTCCCTCCTCCTCCTCTTCCCATCTACGCCTCCCACCTCCTCCTGCCTCCTCCTCCTCCTCCTCTCGCCTCCTCCCT
>NC_088220.1:83533895-83551395 GCF_036934945.1 Oncorhynchus masou masou | reverse complement strand
GAGGGAGGCAGCCAGGTAAATGAGTGAGGGAGGCAGCCAGGTAAATGAGTGAGGGAGGCAGCCAGGTAAATGAGTGAGAGAGGCAGCCAGGTAAATGAGTGTGGGAGGCAGCCAGGTAAATGAGTGAGAGAGGCAGCCAGGTAAATGAGTGTTGGAGGCAGCCAGGTAAATGAGTGTTGGAGGCAGCCAGGTAAATGAGTGTTGGAGGCAGCCATGTAAATGAGTGTGGGAGGCAGCCAGGTAAATGAGTATTGGAGGCAGCCAGGTAAATGAGTGAGGGAGACAGGGAGGTAAATGAGTGTTGGAGGCAGCCAGGTAAATGAGTGAGAGAGGCAGCCAGGCAAATGAGTGTTGGAGGCAGCCAGGTAAATGAGTGTTGGAGGCAGCCATGTAAATGAGTGTGCGAGAGAGCCAGGTAAATGAGTGTTGGAGGCAGCCAGGTAAATGAGTGTTGGAGGCAGCCAGGTAAATGAGTGAGGGAGACAGGGAGGTAAATGAGTGTGGGAGGCAGCCAGGTAAATGAGTGTTGGAGGCAGCCAGGTAAATGAGTGAGGGAGACAGGGAGGTAAATGAGTGTTGGAGGCAGCAGGGTAAATGAATGAGGGAGACAGCCAGGTAAATGAGTGAGGGAGGCAGCCAGGTAAATGAGTGACGGAGGCAGCCAGGTAAATGAGTGAGGGAGAGAGCCAGGTAAATGAGTGAGGGAGGCAGGGAGGTAAATGAGTGACGGAGGCAGGGAGGTAAATGAGTGAGGGAGGCAGCCAGGTAAATGAGTGAGGGAGGCAGCCAGGTAAATGAGTGTTGGAGGCAGCCAGGTAAATGAGTGAGGGAGGCAGCCAGGTAAATGAGTGAGGGAGGCAGCCAGGTAAATGAGTGACGGAGGCAGGGAGATAAATGAGTGAGGGAGGCAGCCAGGTAAATGAGTGAGGGAGGCAGCCAGGTAAATGAGTGTTGGAGGCAGCCAGGTAAATGAGTGACGGAGGCAGCCAGGTAAATGAGTGAGGGAGGCAGCCAGGTAAATGAGTGACGGAGGCAGCCAGGTAAATGAGTGAGGGAGAGAGCCAGGTAAATGAGTGAGGGAGAGAGCCAGGTAAATGAGTGAGGGAGGCAGGGAGGTAAATGAGTGACGGAGGCAGGGAGGTAAATGAGTGACGGAGGCAGCCAGGTAAATGAGTGAGGGAGGCAGGGAGGTAAATGAGTGACGGAGGCAGCCAGGTAAATGAGTGTTGGAGGCAGGGAGGTAAATGAGTGAGGGAGACAGGGAGGTAAATGAGTGACGGAGGCAGGGAGGTAAATGAGTGAGGGAGGCAGGGAGGTAAATGAGTGAGGGAGATAGGGAGGTAAATGAGTGACGGAGGCAGCCAGGTAAATGAGTGAGGGAGAGAGCCAGGTAAATGAGTGAGGGAGACAGGGAGGTAAATAAGTGTTGGAGGCAGCCAGGTAAATGAGTGAGGGAGATAGGGAGGTAAATGAGTGAGGGAGGCAGCCAGGTAAATGAGTGAGGGAGGCAGCCAGGTAAATGAGTGACGGAGGCAGGGAGGTAAATGAGTGAGGGAGGCAGCCAGGTAAATGAGTGAGGGTGGCAGCCAGGTAAATGAGTGAGGGAGAGAGCCAGGTAAATGAGTGAGGGAGACAGGGAGGTAAATGAGTGAGGGAGGCAGCCAGGTAAATGAGTGAGGGAGAGAGCCAGGTAAATGAGTGAGGGAGACAGGGAGGTACATGAGTGAGGGAGACAGGGAGGTAAATGAGTGAGGGAGGCAGGGAGGTAAATGAGTGAGGGAGGCAGGGAGGTAAATGAGTGACGGAGGCAGGGAGGTAAATGAGTGAGGGAGGCAGGGAGGTAAATGAGTGAGGGAGACAGGGAGGTAAATGAGTGAGGGAGGCAGTGAGGTAAATGAGTGACGGAGACAGGGAGGTAAATGAGTGAGGGAGACAGGGAGGTAAATGAGTGAGGGAGACAGGGAGGTAAATGAGTGACGGAGGCAGCCAGGTAAATGAGTGTTGGAGGCAGCCAGGTAAATGAGTGAGAGAGGCAGCCAGGTAAATGAGTGTGGGAGGCAGCCAGGTAAATGAGTGAGAGAGGCAGCCAGGTAAATGAGTGTTGGAGGCAGCCAGGTAAATGAGTGTTGGAGGCAGCCAGGTAAATGAGTGTTGGAGGCAGCCATGTAAATGAGTGTGGGAGAGAGCCAGGTAAATGAGTGTTGGATGCAGCCATGTAAATGAGTGTGGGAGGCAGCCAGGTAAATGAGTATTGGAGGCAGCCAGGTAAATGAGTGAGGGAGACAGGGAGGTAAATGAGTGTTGGAGGCAGCCAGGTAAATGAGTGAGAGAGGCAGCCAGGCAAATGAGTGTTGGAGGCAGCCAGGTAAATGAGTGTTGGAGGCAGCCATGTAAATGAGTGTGCGAGAGAGCCAGGTAAATGAGTGTTGGAGGCAGCCAGGTAAATGAGTGTTGGAGGCAGCCAGGTAAATGAGTGAGTGAGACAGGGAGGTAAATGAGTGTGGGAGGCAGCCAGGTAAATGAGTGTTGGAGGCAGCCAGGTAAATGAGTGAGGGAGACAGGGAGGTAAATGAGTGAGGGAGGCAGCCAGGAAAATGAGTGAGGGAGGCAGCCAGGTAAATGAGTGTGGGAGGCAGCCAGGTAAATGAGTGAGGGAGGCAGCCAGGTAAATGAGTGAGGGAGGCAGCCAGGTAAATGAGTGAGGGAGGCAGCCAGGTAAATGAGTGAGGGAGGCAGCCAGGTAAATGAGTGAGAGAGGCAGCCAGGTAAATGAGTGTGGGAGGCAGCCAGGTAAATGAGTGAGAGAGGCAGCCAGGTAAATGAGTGTTGGAGGCAGCCAGGTAAATGAGTGTTGGAGGCAGCCAGGTAAATGAGTGTTGGAGGCAGCCATGTAAATGAGTGTGGGAGGCAGCCAGGTAAATGAGTATTGGAGGCAGCCAGGTAAATGAGTGAGGGAGACAGGGAGGTAAATGAGTGTTGGAGGCAGCCAGGTAAATGAGTGAGAGAGGCAGCCAGGCAAATGAGTGTTGGAGGCAGCCAGGTAAATGAGTGTTGGAGGCAGCCATGTAAATGAGTGTGCGAGAGAGCCAGGTAAATGAGTGTTGGAGGCAGCCAGGTAAATGAGTGTTGGAGGCAGCCAGGTAAATGAGTGAGGGAGACAGGGAGGTAAATGAGTGTGGGAGGCAGCCAGGTAAATGAGTGTTGGAGGCAGCCAGGTAAATGAGTGAGGGAGACAGGGAGGTAAATGAGTGTTGGAGGCAGCAGGGTAAATGAATGAGGGAGACAGCCAGGTAAATGAGTGAGGGAGGCAGCCAGGTAAATGAGTGACGGAGGCAGCCAGGTAAATGAGTGAGGGAGAGAGCCAGGTAAATGAGTGAGGGAGGCAGGGAGGTAAATGAGTGACGGAGGCAGGGAGGTAAATGAGTGAGGGAGGCAGCCAGGTAAATGAGTGAGGGAGGCAGCCAGGTAAATGAGTGTTGGAGGCAGCCAGGTAAATGAGTGAGGGAGGCAGCCAGGTAAATGAGTGAGGGAGGCAGCCAGGTAAATGAGTGACGGAGGCAGGGAGATAAATGAGTGAGGGAGGCAGCCAGGTAAATGAGTGAGGGAGGCAGCCAGGTAAATGAGTGTTGGAGGCAGCCAGGTAAATGAGTGACGGAGGCAGCCAGGTAAATGAGTGAGGGAGGCAGCCAGGTAAATGAGTGACGGAGGCAGCCAGGTAAATGAGTGAGGGAGAGAGCCAGGTAAATGAGTGAGGGAGAGAGCCAGGTAAATGAGTGAGGGAGGCAGGGAGGTAAATGAGTGACGGAGGCAGGGAGGTAAATGAGTGACGGAGGCAGGGAGGTAAATGAGTGACGGAGGCAGCCAGGTAAATGAGTGTTGGAGGCAGGGAGGTAAATGAGTGACGGAGGCAGGGAGGTAAATGAGTGACGGAGGCAGCCAGGTAAATGAGTGAGGGAGGCAGGGAGGTAAATGAGTGACGGAGGCAGCCAGGTAAATGAGTGTTGGAGGCAGGGAGGTAAATGAGTGAGGGAGACAGGGAGGTAAATGAGTGACGGAGGCAGGGAGGTAAATGAGTGAGGGAGGCAGGGAGGTAAATGAGTGAGGGAGATAGGGAGGTAAATGAGTGACGGAGGCAGCCAGGTAAATGAGTGAGGGAGAGGGAGGTAAATGAGTGACGGAGGCAGGGAGGTAAATGAGTGAGGGAGGCAGGGAGGTAAATGAGTGAGGGAGATAGGGAGGTAAATGAGTGACGGAGGCAGCCAGGTAAATGAGTGAGGGAGAGGGAGGTAAATGAGTGACGGAGGCAGCCAGGTAAATGAGTGAGGGAGAGGGAGGTAAATGAGTGAGGGAGGCAGCCAGGTAAATGAGTGAGGGAGGCAGCCAGGTAAATGAGTGACGGAGGCAGGGAGGTAAATGAGTGAGGGAGGCAGCCAGGTAAATGAGTGAGGGAGAGGGAGGTAAATGAGTGAGGGAGGCAGCCAGGTAAATGAGTGAGGGAGGCAGCCAGGTAAATGAGTGAGGGAGAGAGCCAGGTAAATGAGTGAGGGAGAGAGCCAGGTAAATGAGTGAGGGAGACAGGGAGGTAAATGAGTGACGAAGGCAGCCAGGTAAATGAGTGAGGGAGGCAGGGAGGTAAATGAGTGACGAAGGCAGCCAGGTAAATGAGTGAGGGAGGCAGGGAGGTAAATGAGTGAGGGAGGCAGCCAGGTAAATGAGTGAGGGAGGCAGCCAGGTAAATGAGTGACGGAGGCAGGGAGGTAAATGAGTGAGGGAGACAGGGAGGTAAATGAGTGAGGGAGGCAGCCAGGTAAATGAGTGACGGAGAGAGCCAGGTAAATGAGTGAGGGAGAGAGCCAGGTAAATGAGTGAGGGAGACAGGGAGGTAAATGAGTGACGGAGGCAGCCAGGTAAATGAGTGAGGGAGGCAGCCAGGTAAATGAGTGAGGGAGAGAGCCAGGTAAATGAGTGAGGGAGACAGGGAGGTAAATAAGTGTTGGAGGCAGCCAGGTAAATGAGTGAGGGAGATAGGGAGGTAAATGAGTGAGGGAGGCAGCCAGGTAAATGAGTGAGGGAGGCAGCCAGGTAAATGAGTGACGGAGGCAGGGAGGTAAATGAGTGAGGGAGGCAGCCAGGTAAATGAGTGAGGGAGGCAGCCAGGTAAATGAGTGAGGGAGAGAGCCAGGTAAATGAGTGAGGGAGACAGGGAGGTAAATGAGTGAGGGAGGCAGCCAGGTAAATGAGTGAGGGAGAGAGCCAGGTAAATGAGTGAGGGAGACAGGGAGGTACATGAGTGAGGGAGGCAGGGAGGTAAATGAGTGAGGGAGGCAGGGAGGTAAATGAGTGAGGGAGGCAGGGAGGTAAATGAGTGACGGAGGCAGGGAGGTAAATGAGTGAGGGAGGCAGGGAGGTAAATGAGTGAGGGAGACAGGGAGGTAAATGAGTGAGGGAGGCAGTGAGGTAAATGAGTGACGGAGACAGGGAGGTAAATGAGTGAGGGAGACAGGGAGGTAAATGAGTGAGGGAGACAGGGAGGTAAATGAGTGACGGAGGCAGCCAGGTAAATGAGTGTTGGAGGCAGCCAGGTAAATGAGTGACGGTGGCAGCCAGGTAAATGAGTGTTGGAGGCAGCCAGGTAAATGAGTGATGGAGGCAGGGAGGTAAATGAGTTGGCACCATCATCATAACTGAATAGAGAGGAGAGGATGCTATCTCATTGTTGTGCAATTAGCTGGAATAGCTGGCTAATTAGTATTTTCTCCTAATAGGAGAGGCTGGATAATGGATGGAATGGTGTAATTCTGACACTCTTTTATGAAATGATAGACCGCGCCAAATTTCTGTCCCTCACTCTCTCAGTTTTTTATTTTAGTGTTATGATGAACGAGGCTCCTGGCATGTGATGAGCATTACCTCATTTATCATTACTTTTCCACCTGGGGGAGAGAACATACTCCACTATCCCTCAACTCTCACTGTGTGTGTGTGTGTGTGTGTGTGTGTGTGTGTGTGTGTGTGTGTGTGTGTGTGTGTGTGTGTGTGTGTGTGTGTGTGTGTGTGTGTGTGTGTGTGTGTGTGTGTGTGTGAGCATGTACCTGGATGTGTGTGTGTGTGTGTGTGTGTGTGTGTGTGTGTGTGTGTGTGTGTGTGTGTGTGTGTGTGTGTGTGTGTGTGTGTGTGTGTGTGTGTGTGTGTGTGTGTGTGTGTGTGTGTGTGTGTGTGTGAGCATGTACCTGGATGTGTGTGTGTGGTGTGTGTGTGTGTGTGTGTGTGTGTGTGTGTGTGTGTGTGTGTGTGTGTGTGTGTGTGCGTGTGTGTGTTTTTGAGCACATACCTGGCTCAGTGTGTGTGTGTGTGTGTTTGTGTGTGTGTGTTTCCTTAAAGAGACAGGGGAGGAGAGGTCAGTTCAGGACTCAGAGAGCTCAGGGAGAGCTGTCAGTCTGACAGGTTTGACATTTGAGCTGAGCTGCTGCCTGAACACAAGTCATTTCACCTCCAAATGAACGCACACACGCACACACACACACACACACACACACACACACACACACACACACACACACACACACACACACACACACACACACACACACACACACACACACACACACACACACTCTCACACACACACACACTCTCACACACACACACACACACACACACACACACACACACACACACACACACACACACACACACACACACACACACACACACACACACACACACACACACACACACAGAAAAAAATGTTGATTATTTTCTGTTGTGTTTCTTGTTTCTTGTCAAATCTATTCTGCCAGAGGTTGGGGTGGGGCTGGTTTGAAAGGATTTATTTTTACGGAATCTAAAAATGCAATAATAGTTTTTTTCTTTTTATGTCAACAGTTCAGTCTCATATCAATTTGTTGCATACGAAAGTGCAATATAGGGTTTTATTTGATTTAAAGGACTTGACAGTCCTTGACTTTTATAGTGAAGAGCAGTACGCCTGGCTGCCAGACCCTTCCAGTGTCATAGAACTCGGCTACTCACGGAGATATCAAATCAAAATCAAATCAAATCGTATTAGTCGCACGCTCCGAATACAACAGGTGTCGACCTTACAGTGAAATGCTTACTTACGAGCCCCTGACCAACAATGCAGTTTCAAATAATACGGAAAAGAATAAGAAATAAAAGTAACAAGTAATTAAAGAGCAGCAGTCAAATAACAATAGATATCCAAGGTTGTGTGAGTCTATGTTTAGGGGAAATCTCCTGTGTATGAAGATACGTGGGAGGGCAAAAAGCCTACTAACGAAGCACCTCGCTGTTCAAATTATATTAGTCACATACGCCGAATACAACAGGTTTAGACTACAGTGAAATGCTTACTTACGAGCCCCTAATCAACAATGCAATTAAAAAAAATACAGATAAAAATAAGATATAAAAGTAACAAGCAATTAAAGAGCAGCAGTCAAATAACAATAGTGAGACTATATACAGGGTCCATGTGCGGTGGCACCGGTTAGTTGAGGTAATATGTACATGTAGGTAGAGTTATTAAAGTGATTATGCATAGATGATAACAACAGAGAGTAGCAGTGGTGTAAAAGAAGGGGAGAGGGTGCAAATAGTCTGGGTAGCCATTTGATTAGATGTTCACAAGTATTATGGCTTTTGGGGTAGAAGCTGTTTAGAAGCCTCTTGGACCTAGACTTGGCGCTCCGGTACCGCTTGCCGTGCGGTAGCAGAGAGAACAGTCTATGACTAGGGTGGCTGGAATCTTTGACAATTTTTAGGGCCTTCCTCTGACACCGCCTGGTATAGAGGTCCTGGATGGCAGGAAGCTTTGCCGCAGGGATGTACTGGGCTGTTCGCACTACCCTCTGACACCGCCTGGTGTAGAGGTCCTAGATGGCAGGACGCTTGGCCCCAGTGATGTACTGGGCTGTTCGCACTACCCTCTGTAGCGCCTTGCGGTCAGAGGCCGAGCAGTTTTCATACCAAGCAGTGATGCTCTCGATGGTGCAGCTGTCGAACCTTTTGAGGATTTGAGGACCCATGCCAAATCTTTTCAGTCTCCTGAGGGGGGATAGGTTTTGTCATGCCCTCTTCACAACTGTCATGCTGTGCTTGGACCATGTTAGTTTGTTGGTGATGTGAACACCGAGGAACTTGAAGCTCTCAACCTGCTCCACTGCAGCCCAGTCGATGAGAATGGGGGGCGTGCTCGGTTCTCTTTTTCCTGTAGTCCACAATCATCTTCTTTGTTTTGATCACGTTGAGGGAGTGGTTGTTGTCCTGGCACCACCCGGCCAGGTCTCTGACCTCCTCCCTATAGGCTGTCTCGTCGTTGTCGGTGATCAGGTCTACCACTGTTGTGTCATTGACAAACTTAATGGTGTTGGAGTCATGCCTGGCCGTGCAGTCATGAGTGAACAGGGAGGACAGGAGTGGACTGAGCACGCACCCCTGAGGGGCCCCTGTGTTGAGGATCAGCGTGGCGGATGTGTTGTTACCTACCCTTACCAACTGGGGGCGGACCGTCAGGATGTCCAGGATCCAGTTGCAGAGGGAGGTGTTTAGTCCCTGGGTCCTTAGCTTATTGATGAGCTTTGAGTGCACTATGGTGTTGAACGCTGAGCTGTAGTCAATGAATAGCATTCTCACATAGGTGTTCCTTTTGTCCAGGTGGGAAGGGCAGTGTTGCTGTGCAATAGAGATTGTTTCATCTGTGGATCTGTTGGGGCGGTATGCAAATTGGAGTGGATCTAGGGTTTCTGGGATAATGGTATTGATATGAGCCATGACCAGCCTTTCAAAGCACTTCATGGCTACAGACGTGAGTGCTACGGGTTGGTAGTCATTTAGGCAGGTTACCTTTGTGTTCTTGGGCACAGGCACTATGGTGGTCTGTTTTAAACATGTTGGTTTTACAGCCTCGGACAGGGAGAGGTTGGAAATGTCAGTGAAGACACCAGTTGGTCAGTGCATGCTCACAGTGCACGTCCTGGTAATCCGTCTGGCCCTGCGGCCTTGAGAATGTTGACCTGTTTAAAGGTCTTACTCACATCGGCTGCGTAGAGCATGATCACAGCTGGTGCTCTCATGCATATTTCAGTGTTATTTGCCTCGAAGCGAACATAGAAGTAGTTTAGCTCATATGGTGGGCTCGTGTCACTGGGCAGCTCTCGGCTGTGCTTCCCAATGTAGTCTGTAATAGTTTGCAGGCCCTGCCACATCCTACGAGCGTTAGAACCGGTGTAGTACGATTCTATCTTAGTCCTGTATTGACTCCTTGCCTGTTGGATAGTTCGTCGGAGGGCATAGCGAGATTTCTTATAAACTTCTGGATTGGTGTCCTGCTCCTTGAAAGTGGCAGCTGCAGCCTTTAGCTCAGTGCGGATGTTGCCTGTAATCCATGGCTTCTGGTTGGGGTATGTACGTACGGTCACTGTGGGGACGACTTCAACGATGCACTTATTGATGAAGCCAATGACTGGTGTGGTGTACTCCTCAATGCAATCGGAGGAATCCCGGAACATATTCCAGTCTGTGCTAGTAAAACAGTCCTGTTGCTTAGCAACTGCTTCATCTGACCACTTTTTTATTGATCGAGTCACTGGTGCTTCCTGCTTTAATTTTTGTTTGTAATCAGGAATCAGGAGGATAGAATTATGGTCAGATTTGCCAAATGGAGGCCGAGGGAAAGCTTTGCATGCGTCTCTGTTTGTGGAGTAAAGGTGGTCCAGAGTTTTTTCCCTCTGGTTGCACATTTAACATGCTGATTAAAGTCCCCGGCTACTTGGAGTGCCACCTCTGGGTGAGCGTTGTCCTGTTTGCTTATTGCGGAATACAGCTCATTCAATGCTGTGTTAGTCCCAGCCTCTGACTGTGGTGGTATGTAAACAGCTACAAAAAATACAGATGAAAACTCTCTTGGTAGATAGTGTGGTCTACTGCTTATCATGAGATACTCTACCTCAGGTGAGCAATAGCTCGAGACTTCCTTAGATATCGTGCACCAGCTGTTATTTACAAAAATACATAGTACGCCGCCCCTTGTCTTACCAGACACCGCTGTTCTATCCTGCCAGTGTGGCGTATAACCAGCCAGCTGTATGTTGATAGTGTCGTCTTTCAGCCACGACTCAGTGAAGCATAAGATGTTACAGTTTTGAATGTCCCATTGGTAGTTTAATCTTCTGCGTAGTTCATCTATTTTATTCACGAAGGATTGCGCGTTTTCTAGCAGAATGGAAGGAAGTGGTGGTTTATTCGATCGCCTACGAATTCTCAGTAGGCAGCCCTCCAACAACCTTTTTCTCCGCCTTCTCTTCACGCAAATGACGGGGATCTGGGCCTGTTCCCGAGAAAGCAGTACATCATTCACATCTTGCTCGTCGGACTCGTTAAAGGAAAAGAAAGGATTCTGCCAGTTCGTGTTGAGTAATCGCAGACCTGATGTCCAGAAGTTATTTTCAGTCATAAGAGATGGTTAGGGGCAACATTATGTACAAAATAAGTTACAAACAAGGCAAATAAACAAAGAAAAAAAACACAATCGGTAAAACGTCAGACTTCTTCTCTGCCGCCATTGTGGTCATAGTAACGCCATGTCTCTCCCTTCCCTAGGTACCCAGTGATCCTGTCCATAGAGAACCACTGTTGCATCCAACAACAGAAGAAGATAGCCCAGTACCTCAGAAAGATATTGGGAGACAAGCTGGACCTGGGAGAGACTTTCCACAGAGACTCTAAACAGCTACCCAGCCCCCACTGTCTACAGGGGAAGATCCTCATCAAGGTACACACACGGACCATCCTCTTCTCCTTCTGTCATACCTCTCTCCTCAAACACTCCTCTTCTTCCTCTGTCTGCCTCTCCTCACTCTTAGTAGTCCGCCACTGTATTAGTCATGCTGGGAGAAAGTAGGCCTCCACTGTATTAGTCATGTTGGTAGAAAGTAATCCGCCACTGTATTAGTCATGCTGGGAGAAAGTAGGCCTCCACTGTATTATTCATGCTGGGAGAAAGTAGTCCTCCACTGTATTAGTCATGCTGGGAGAAAGTAGGCCTCCACTGTATTAGTCATGCTGGTAGAAAGTAATCCGCCACTGTATTAGTCATGCTGGGAGAATGTAGTCCTCCAATGTATTAGTCATGCTGGGAGAAAGTAGTCCTCCACTGTATTAGTCATGCTGGGAGAATGTAGTCCTCCACTGTATTAGTCATGCTGGGAGAAAGTAGGCCTCCACTGTATTAGTCATGCTGGGAGAAAGTTGTCCGCCACTGTATTAGTCATGCTGGGAGAAAGTAGGCCTCCACTGTATTAGTCATGCTGGGAGAAAGTAGGCCTCCACTGTATTAGTCATGCTGGGAGAATGTAGGCCTCAACTGTATTAGTCATGCTGGGAGAATGTAGTCCTCCACTGTATTAGTCATGCTGGGAGAAAGTAGGCCTCCACTGTATTAGTCATGCTGGGAGAAAGTAGGCCTCCAATGTATTAGTCATGCTGGGAGAAAGTAGGCCTCCACTGTAGTAGTCATGCTGGGAGAAAGTAGGCCTCCACTGTATTAGTCATGCTGGGAGAAAGTAGGCCTCCACTGTATTAGTCATGCTGGGAGAAAGTAGGCCTCCACTGTATTAGTCATGCTGGGAGAAACTAGGCCTCCACTGTATTAGTCATGCTGGGAGAAAGTAGTCCTCCACTGTATTAGTCATGCTGGGAGAAAGTAGGCCTCCACTGTATTAGTCATGCTGAGAGAAAGTAGGCCTCCACTGTATTAGTCATGCTGGGAGAAAGTAGTCCTCCACTGTATTAGTCATGCTGAGAGAAAGTAGGCCTCCACTGTATTAGTCATGCTGGGAGAAAGTAGGCCTCCACTATATTAGTCATGCTGGGAGAAAGTAGGCCTCCACTGTATTAGTCATGCTGGGAGAAAGTAGGCCTCCACTGTATTAGTCATGCTGGGAGAAAGTAGGCCTCCACTATATTAGTCATGCTGGGAGAAAGTAGGCCTCCACTGTATTAGTCATGCTGGGAGAAAGTAGGCCTCCTCTGTATTAGTCATGCTGGGAGAAAGTAGGCCTCCACTGTATTAGTCATGCTGGGAGAAAGTAGTCCGCCACTGTATTAGTCATGCTGGGAGAAAGTAGTCCGCCACTGTATTAGTCATGCTGGGAGAAAGTAGGCCTCCACTGTATTAGTCATGCTGGGAGAAAGTAGGCCTCCACTGTATTAGTCATGCTGGGAGAAAGTAGGCCTCCACTGTATTAGTCATGCTGGGAGAAAGTAGGCCTCCACTGTATTAGTCATGCTGGGAGAAAGTAGGCCTCCACTGTATTAGTCATGCTGGGAGAAACTAGGCCTCCACTGTATTAGTCATGCTGGGAGAAAGTAGGCCTCCACTGTATTAGTCATGCTGGGAGAAAGTAGTCCTCCACTGTATTAGTCATGCTGGGAGAAAGTAGGCCTCCACTGTATTAGTCATGCTGAGAGAAAGTAGGCCTCCACTGTATTAGTCATGCTGGGAGAAAGTAGTCCTCCACTGTATTAGTCATGCTGAGAGAAAGTAGGCCTCCACTGTATTAGTCATGCTGGGAGAAAAAGAGGGATGACATGTGGTTATATAATTGAGGAGTGAAGGACTGGTCAGTTACATGGCATTATTATATCATTATATTACACACACACACACACACACACACACACACACACACACACACACACACACACACACACACACACACACACACACACACACACACACACACACACACACACACACATACACAAAGTCTCTCTCTCTGTTGCTTTCTCTCTATGTCTCTCTCTGTCTGCCTGGGACAGATTAGAGATAACCAAACCAGAGCCTGGAGAGACTCAGCATAGTGGGAAACGTATTCAGTACACTCACACTCTCACACATTCACTCATGCGCACTGTGGAAAATCAACTAAAGAAAGAAAGAGTGGAGAGAGAGAGAGACAGAGATAGAGAGAGATACAGAGAGAGATAGAGAGAATGAAATGTAAAATATCAGTGAAAGAGTCTAATGTATAGGATTTGTCCTCATAGGACACATCACTGCACTCAGTACTCTTCTGTAAACTGGTCATCTCTGTATGCTTGTCGCAAGATCCACTGGTTGGTGCTTTTTTATAAAACCCTCTTAGTCCTAAATCCCCCTATCTGAGATATCTACTGCAGCCCTCATCCTCCACATACAACACCCGTTCTGCCAGTCACATTCTGTTCAATGTCCCCAAAGCACACACATCCCTGGTTCGCTCGTCTTTTCAGTTTGCTGCAGCTAGCGACTGGGACGAGCTGCAACAAACACTCAAACTGGACAGTTTTATCTCAATTTCTTCATTCAAGGACTCAATCATAGACACTCTTACTGACAGTTGTGTCTGCTTTGCGTGGTGCATTGTTGTCTCTACCTCGCCCGACGTCTCGAACCAGGGATGGATTGAACGGAGTATGCCGGGGCCCCCTCGATGTCCAGAGGGGGTGGAGGAACCTCCAGCACCGCAGCTTCCTGGAGCGGGCCAGCCACCATCGGCCTGAGGAGAGACACATGTAACGAGGGGTTAATGAGGTAATCAGGGGGAAGCTGTAACCTACAACATACCTCGTTCACTCTCCTCGGGACTTTAAATGGCCCCACAAACCGCGGACCCAGCTTCCGACAGGGCAGGCGAAGGTGCAGGTTCCAACTTTCTGGCGCCTCACGGCGCGCTGAAGATGGACATGGACGGCGTCCCATGTCTCCTCCGCACACCGGAACCAGTCATCCACCGCAGGAGCTTCGGTCTGAAACTGATGCCAAGGAGCCAGAACCGGCTGACACCCCAACACACACTGTATGGGAGAGAGGTTAGTGGAAGAGTGGCAGAGCGAGTTCTGGGCCATATTTGCCCAGGGCACGAACGCTGCCCACTCCCCCGGCCGGTCCTGGCAATAAGATCTCAGAAACCTACCCACATCCTGGTTAACCCTCTCCACCTGCCCGTTACTCTCGGGGTAAGGCTGACCGAGACCCCCAGACCCTCGAAGTAAACTGGGCACCCCGATCAGACACTATATCCTCAGGCAGCCCATAGTGCCGGTAGACGTGAGTCAACAGGGCCTCCGCAGTTTGTAGGGCCGTATGGAGACTGGGCAAAGGGAGGAGACGACAGGACTTAGAAAAACGATCCACACCGACCAGGATCATGGTGTTACCCTGTGAATGTGGAAGATAGGTTATGAAATCCACCGACAGGTGCGACCACTGTCATTGGGGAATGGGTAAGGGTTGTAACTTACCTCTGTCCAGGTGCCTAGTAGCCTTACACTGGGCGCACAGCAGACGGAATGTACCGACGCCCAGCTGGACGTAACGCTGGGCTCTGTACGTAACGCCCGCCCAATGTCGCGTCCAGCTCCCACATTACCGGCGCCACCAAGCAAGAGGCGGGGAGTATGGGAGTGGGATCCATGGTCCGCTCCTCTGTGTCATACTGCCGGGACAGTGCATCTGCCTTAACGTTCTGGGAACCTGGTCTGTACGAAAGAGTGAAAACAAAACGGGTGAAAAACATGGCCCACCTTGCCTGGCGAGGGTTCAGTCTCCTCGCCGCCCAGATGTACTCCAGATTGCAGTGGTCAGTCCAGATGAGAAAAGGGTGTTTAGCCCCCTCAAGCCAATGACTCCACGCTTTCAAAGCCTTGACTACAGTCAACAGCTCCCGGTCCCCCACATCATAGTTTTGCTCCTCCGGGCTGAGCTTCTTCGAGAAGAAGGCACAGGGGCGGAGCTTCGGTGGCATACCTGAGTGTTGAGAGAGCACCGCTCCTATCCCAGCATCGGACGCGGCCACCTCCACCAAGAACGCCAAAGAGGGATCCGGATGGGCCAGCACGGGCGCCGAGGTAAACAGAGCCCTTAGTTGCCCAAAAGCCCTGTCCGCCTCAACTGACCACTGCAGATGTACAGGACCCCCCTTCAGCAGTGAGGTAATGGGAGCAGCCACCTGACCAAAACCCAGATAAATCTCCGATAGTAATTGGCAAACCCTAAAAATCGTGGCACCTCCTTTACCGTGGTGAGAGTCGGCCAATTACGCATGGCTGAAATGCGGTCACTCTCCATCTCCACCCCTGATGTGGAAATGCGATACCCTAGGAAGGAGACGGCTTGCTGAAGGAACAGGCATTTCTCAGCCTTGACGTACAGGACATGCTCCAACAGTCGTCCAAGTACCTTGCACACCAAGGACACATGCTCGGCGCATGTAGTGGAGTATACCAGAATGTCATCGATACACCACTACAACCTACCCATGCAGGTCCCTGAAAATCTCTTCTACAAAGGCTTGGAAGACTAATGGAGCATTCATCAACCCGTATGGCATGACGAGGTACTTCCACTCGTCTCCCTCCCGGATACGCACCAGGTGGAATGCGCTCCTGAGATCCAGTTTTGTGAAGAAGCGCGCCCCGTGCATTGACTAGCGGGTAACTGTACCTCACCGGGATTTGAATGAGACCTCGATAGTCAATACACGGGCACAAACCTCCATCCTTCTTCTTCACAAAAAAATAAACTTGAGGAGCCGGGTGAAGTGGATGACCCTGACGCAGGGATTCTGAGACACATGTCTCCATAGCCACCATCTCCACTTGCGACAGGGGATCCACATGACTCCTGGGAAGTGCAGCGTCTACCAGGAGACTTATCGCACAATCCCCCCGTCAATGGGGGGATGCGGGGGGATGCGCACAGTGGAGACCTGGGGGGATGCGCACAGTGGAGACCTGGTTTGGGCTTTCCACCATCGTAGCACCAACGGAAACCCCTCCACACCTCCCCGAGCACTCTCTCGACCACACGTGAGAGCCCTCTGTTGTCATGAAATAGTGGGGTTATGATGAGCCAACCAGGGAAGGCCCAGTACCACGGGAAACGCAGAAGAGTCAATGAGAAAGAGACTTATATTCTCCTCCTGACTCCCTTGCGTCACCATGGCCAGGGAGATAGTGATTACTCCGGACCCCAATGGTCGACTGTCCAGAGCTTGAACTTGGAAAGGCCACAGGGATAATGGGGATCATATGACTAAATGCGAGCGCTCTGTCAATAAAATTCCCAGCTGCGACTGAATCGACAAGCGCCTTATGCTGGGAATGCGGGGAAAAATCAGGAAAACAAACAGGTAAAAACAGTTGAACAACAGAGGACTCTGGATGATAGTGGTGTAGACTCACCTGGGGTGACGCCAGAGTTCCCTGCCTGCTGCCTCGACTCCCAGAGGGACCAACCGGCACCGACCGGCAGTGTGTCCTCTGGGGCCACAGATGGTGCACGAACTGGAACCCCCTCTGGTCTTCCTACACACCGCCCCCCAGCTCCATAGGTTCAGGATTGGGGGTGCGAGGGGATGGAACCACCAGACCCCGATCTGAATGTCCACGGGTAGCCAGGAGGTTGTCCAGCCGGATGGACAGGTCTACCAGCTGATCCAATGTGAGGGTGGTGTCTCTGCAGGCCAACTCCTGATGGACGTCTTGCGCAGACTGCAACGGTAGTGGTCGATCAGTGCCCTGTCATTCCATCCCGCGTCGGCAGCCAGGGTCCTAAACTCTAGGACAAACTCTTGGGCGCTCCTCGTCTTCTGCCTCAGCTGGAAGAGGCGCTCACCCGCCACTCTACCCTCTGGCGGGTGGTCGAAGACCGGAACATCTGTGAAGTCCTCCAATGCGGCATCTCCTTCTCCCCACACGGCGTTGGCCCACTCCAGAGCTCTCCCTGAGAGGCACGAGATGAGCGCAAACACCCTCTCCCTTTCCGAGGGAGCTGGGTAAACGGTGCCCAGGTATAGGTCCAGCTGTACAGGAAACCCTGGCACCGTGCCACCGTCCTCCTAAGCATCCGACTCGGACCGGTTGCAGGAGAAGTGAGTAGTGGAGGTTTGGGTTGCGTTGTTGAAGGTGCTGGTGGACCTACTCGTCTCTCCCAATGGTCCAGGGTCTGGATAACTTGATCCATGATGGCGCCGAGATGATGGATTACTTTCGCTTGCTCCTGGATGCGCTCCTCGACCCCTATATCAGGGGTAACTGTTCCTGCTGACTCTATGCAGGGTCGGGAATTCTGTAATGGGGTGCGTGCTGGTGGCAGGGAAGTCAGGCGCAGGAGAACGAAATTGGTATAAACTAAGTTATTTAATGAATTCTTACAAACTCCGAAAACCAACATACAAAATAAAGAAAGTGGTTAAAAACCCGTCGCACACCATAACATACTTGGCACCAATACATACAACAAATAATTCCCGACAAGGACATGAGGGAAAATATACAATATGTAATTAGGGAATTGAAACCAAGACATAAAACATGGATCGGCAATGGCTAGAAGACCGGTGACGTCGACCGCCAAACACCGCCCGAACAAGGAGAGTGCAGAAGTCGTGACAGTGCCCAACAATGTTTGTACCCTGTTTTGTGCTGCTACCATGTT
>NC_088220.1:83526395-83528895 GCF_036934945.1 Oncorhynchus masou masou | reverse complement strand
TCTGAGCCGCCAGAGCCACTAGTCTGTCCTGAGCCTCCAGTCTGTCCTGAGCCGCCGGAGTCTCCCTTCTGTCCTGAGCCTCCAGTCTGTCCTGAGCCGCCGGAGTCGCCCTTCTGTCCTGAGCCGCCAGTCTGTTCTGAGCCTCCAGTCTGTCCTGAGCCGCCAGTCTGTTCTGAGCCGCCAGAGCCACCAGTCTGTCCTGAGCCTCCAGTCTGTCCTGAGCCGCCAGTCTGTTCTGAGCCGCCAGAGCCACAAGTCTGTCCTGAGCCTCCAGTCTGTCCTGAGCCTCCAGTCTGTCCTGAGCCGCCAGAGCCGCCAGTCTGTCCTGAGCCTCCAGTCTGTCCTGAGCCGCCGGAGTCTCCCTTCTGTCCTGAGCCGCCAGTCTGTTCTGAGCCTCCAGTCTGTCCTGAGCCGCCAGTCTGTTCTGAGCCTCCAGTCTGTCCTGAGCCGCCGGAGTCTCCCTTCTGTCCTGAGCCTCCAGTCTGTCCTGAGCCTCCAGTCTGTCCTGAGCCGCCGGAGTCTCCCTTCTGTCCTGAGCCTCCAGTCTGTCCTGAGCCGCCGGAGTCGCCCTTCTGTCCTGAGCCGCCAGTCTGTTCTGAGCCTCCAGTCTGTCCTGATCCGCCAGTCTGTTCTGAGCCGCCAGAGCCACCAGTCTGTCCTGAGCCTCCAGTCTGTCCTGAGCCGCCAGTCTGTTCTGAGCCGCCAGAGCCACCAGTCTGTCCTGAGCCTCCAGTCTGTCCTGAGCCTCCAGTCTGTCCTGAGCCACCAGAGCCGCCAGTCTGTCCTGAGCCTCCAGTCTGTCCTGAGCCGCCGGAGTCTCCCTTCTGTCCTGAGCCGCCAGTCTGTTCTGAGCCTCCAGTCTGTCCTGAGCCGCCAGTCTGTTCTGAGCCTCCAGTCTGTCCTGTGCCGCCAGTCTGTCCTGAGCCGCCAGAGCCGCCAGTCTGCCCTGAGCCGCCAGTCTGTTCTGAGCCTCCAGTCTGTCCTGAGCCTCCAGTCTGTTCTGAGCCTCCAGTCTGTCCTGAGCCGCCAGTCTGTCCTGAGCCGCCAGAGCCACCAGTCTGTTCTGAGCCGCCAGTCTGTTCTGAGCCTCCAGTCTGTCCTGAGCCACCAGTCTGTCCTGAGCCGCCAGTCTGTCCTGAGCCGCCGGAGTCTCCCTTCTGTCCTGAGCCTCCAGTCTGTCCTGAGCCTCCAGTCTGATCTGAGCCGCCAGTCTGTTCTGAGCCTCCAGTATGTCCTGAGCCGCTAGTCTGTTCTGAGCCTCCAGTCTGTCCTGAGCCGCCAGTCTGTCCTGAGCCGCCAGAGCCGCCAGTCTGCCCTGAGCCGCCAGTCTGTTCTGAGCCTCCAGTCTGTCCTGAGCCGCCAGTCTGTCCTGAGCCGCCAGTCTGTCCTGAGCCGCCAGTCTGTTCTGAGCCGCCAGTCTGTCCTGAGCCGCCAGTCTGTCCTGAGCCGCCAGAGCCGCCAGTCTGCCCTGAGCCGCCAGTCTGTTCTGAGCCGCCAGTCTGTTCTGAGCCGCCAGTCTGTCCTGAGCCGCCAGTCTGTCCTGAGCCGCCAGTCTGTCCTGAGCCGCCAGTCTGTCCTGAGCCGCCAGTCTGTCCTGAGCCGCCAGTCTGTCCTGAGCCGCCAGTCTGTTCTGAGCCGCCAGTCTGCCCTGAGCCGCCAGAGCCACCAGTCTGTTCTGAGCCTCCAGAGCCGCCAGTCTGTCCTGAGCCGCCAGAGCCGTCAGTCAGCCAGGAGCCGCCAGAGCCGTCAGTCAGCCAGGCGATGCCAGAATCGCGCTTCCCTCCGGAGCTGCCGGAGTCTCCCGCCTGTCTGGCGCTGCCGGAGTCTCCCGCCTGTCCGGCGCTTCCGGAATCTCCCCTCCGTTTGGGACCCGTGGCGTGGGTCCCCAGTGCAAGGTCGGCGGCGAGGGTCCCCGCTCTAAAAAGGCCACGGAGGCGGGCTAAAAAAACTATGGTGAATTGGGGTCCATGTCCCGCGCCAGAGACACCACCGCGGACAGACGCCCACCCAGACCCTCCCCTATAGGTTCAGGTTTTGCGGCCGGAGTCCGCACCTTTTTTTTTTGGGGGGGGGGGGGTACTGTCACGTTCTGACCTTAGTTCCTTTGTTTTTGTCTGTGTTTTAGTATGGTCAGTTGGGGTGGGCAGTCCATGTTTGTTTTTCAATGTGGGTTTTTGAGTTCGGCCTAGTATGGTTCTCGATCAGAGGCAGCTGTCAATTGTTGTCCCTGATTGAGAATCATACTTAGGTTGACTGGGTTTCACTTTTGGTTTGTGGGGTTTGTTTCCGTGTGAGTGTTTGGGCCACACAGTACTGTTTCGGTTTTGTAAATTCACGTCATCGTTTATTGTTTTGATTCAGTGTTCAGTGCTTTCTTTAATTAAAATCATCATGAACACTTACCACACTTTGGTCCTTCTCTCTATCTCCAGATGACATTCGTTACAGCAGCAGCTCCTCTTCCTGGCTGTTGTTTTTAATGAATAATTTTCATATTTTT
>NC_088220.1:83513895-83516395 GCF_036934945.1 Oncorhynchus masou masou | reverse complement strand
GTGGTTAGAGTGTAGAGGGGATAGGTAGCCTAGTGGTTAGAGTGTAGAGGAGGCAGGTAGCCTAGTGGTTAGAGCATTGTACTAGTAACCCAAATGAACTGACTTGCCTAGTTAAATAAAGTTTTTTTTTTTTAAATGTCTCTTTTTGCTTTGTCAAATATCTTTGTCCACAATATCCAGATTCTGACTTTGTAATGTTTGTGCTGGCTCAGGTTTGCCATTGTAAAAGTTCTTTCCATAAATAAATAAATTACATTTACATTTAACATTTACATTTAGCAGACGCTCTTATCCAGAGCGACTTACAAATTGGTGAATTCACATCCAGTGGAACAGCCACTTTACAATAGTGCATCTAAATCATTTAAGGGGGGGGGGGGGTGAGAAGGATTACTTTATCCTATCCTAGGTATTCCTTGAAGAGGTGGGGTTTCAGGTGTCTCCGGAAGGTGGTAATGAATTAAGGAATGAAATTACTATTATTATTATTATTATTATTTAAATGTTTTGTGTGTGTTAAATTGTCAATTGGCAACCTTATGGAATTAACCATGTGTGTTTAAGAGAAGGATGTTAAAACTGGGGGATGCTACTGGGAATTATCTGTATGTGTGTGTGTGTGTGTGTGTGTGTGTGTGTGTGTGTGTGTGTTTTCTCTCCCCTTGCAGAGACACTCCAAGTCCAGGCTGAAGTCCCAGAGTATGGATGGAGAGCAGGAAGGACAGGAGACCTCTGGGAGAGAGGCGGGAGGACATATCACCAGGTCAGCTCTCATTGGCTCTCTCCTCATTCTGACCCATGCTAAGGGCTAAATCTACCTAGAGATATGCATTGATGACTCAAACTTTCACACATAAATAATGCGTTTCGTCATAGGTAACTCTGTGTGAAATTACATGCATTGACTTCAGTATTAGTGAGTTAGGCTTTGTGATGTGTCTTGTGTTCAGCCAGCTCAAACCCTGCTATGCCTGACAGAAGAGTGCACTGACTTCATTATTAGTGAGTTAGGCTTTGTTATGTGTGTTGTGTTCAGCCAGCTCAAACCCTGCTATGCCTGACAGAAAAGTACATTGACTTCATTATTAGTGAGTTAGGCTTTGTGATGTGTGTTGTGTTCAGCCAGCTCAAACCCTGCTATGCCTGACAGAAAAGTACATTGACTTCATTATTAGTGAGTTAGGCTTTGTGATGTGTGTTGTGTTCAGCCAGCTCAAACCCTGCTATGCCTGACAGAAGAGTACATTGACTTCATTATTAGTGAGTTAGGCTTTGTTATGTGTCTTGTGTTCAGCCAGCTCAAACCCTGCTATGCCTGACAGAAAAGTACATTGACTTCATTATTAGTGAGTTAGGCTTTGTTATGTGTGTTGTGTTCAGCCAGCTCAAACCCTGCTATACCTGACAGAAAAGTGAACTGCTGCCTGGAGCAACATCCACTCATGTGTTTGAAGGGCCCAAAACCTTTCATAAGTGCCCTCAATCTTCTTTGAAGTGTCCATTCAATGACCCTAACCAGGCTTTGAAGTGCCCTCGGGTTTGGTGACCAATTGAAAGGTTTCTCCACAGAGAAACATGCTGTACAGAAATTGGGGATGTGTCTCATCTTTGTTGAATTGGTCACGTGTGTGTGTGTGTGTGTGTGTGTGTGTGTGTGTGTGTGTGTGTGTGTGTGTGTGTGTGTGTGTGTGTGTGTGTGTGTGTGTGTGTGTGTGTGTGTGTGTGTGTGTGTGTGTGTGTGTGTGTGTGTGTGTGTGTGTGTGTGTGTGTGTGTGTGTGTGTGTGAAATATTAATACATTATGTATGTCTTCAGCAACAGTCACAGTTGCTTCAAGGCTCTTCCTGCGTGTGTGTGTGTGTGCGTGCGCGTGTGTGTGTGTGTGTGCGTGCGCGTGTGTGTGCGTGTGTGTGCGTGCGCGTGTGTATTGTGGGCCTGCCTCCATATCCCTTTGCTGTCACTTTGATATGTCAATGAAAGCTCATTGTGTGCCTCTGTGCTCCCACTCTACATGTGTTCTGGTCTGTAGTAGATATATCCCTTTGATGCTCTTCACAGTGGTGTGTAAGCCATCACTATGATGGAACACTCCTCTTCACTGTGGTGTAAGCCATCACTATGATGGAACACTCCTCTTCACTGTGGTGTGTAAGCCATCACTATGATGGAACACTCCTCTTCACTGTGGTGTGTAAGCCGTCATTTTGATGGAACACTCCTCTTCACTGTGGTGTGTAAGCCATCACTATGATGGCACACTCCTCTTCACTGTGGTGTGTAAGCCATCACTATGATGGCACACTCCTCTTCACTGTGGTGTGTAAGCCATCACTATGATGGAACACTCCTCTTCACTGAGGTGTGTAAGCCATCACTTTAATAGAACACTCCTCTTCACTGAGGTGTGTAAGCCATCACTATGATGGAACACTCCTCTTCACTGTGGTGTGTAAGCCATCACTATGATGGAACACTCCTCTTCACTGTGGTGTGTAAGCCAT
>NC_088220.1:83501395-83508895 GCF_036934945.1 Oncorhynchus masou masou | reverse complement strand
GAACCCTCTGTTGGGCCCTGTGCTCCACTACGCCTCCCTGTCCCCATGGACACACAGACAGAACCCCTGTGTGTATTTGTTCAGAGGATGAACCCTCTGTTGGGCCCTGTGCTCCACTACGTCTCCCTGTCCCCATGGACACACAGACAGAACCCCTGTGTGTATTTGTTCAGAGGATGAACCCTCTGTTGGGCCCTGTGCTCCACTACGCCTCCCTGTCCCCATGGACACACAGACAGAACCCCTGTGTGTATTTGTTCAGAGGATGAACCCTCTGTTGGGCCCTGTGCTCCACTACGCCTCCCTGTCCCCATGGACACACAGACAGAACCCCTGTGTGTATTTGTTCAGAGGATGAACCCTCTGTTGGGCCCTGTGCTCCACTACGTCTCCCTGTCCCCATGGACACACAGACAGAACCCCTGTGTGTATTTGTTCAGAGGATGAACCCTCTGTTGGGCCCTGTGCTCCACTACGCCTCCCTGTCCCCATGGACACACAGACAGAACCCCTGTGTGTATTTGTTCAGAGGATGAACCCTCTGTTGGGCCCTGTGCTCCACTACGCCTCCCTGTCCCCATGGACACACAGACAGAACCCCTGTGTGTATTTGTTCAGAGGATGAACCCTCTGTTGGGCCCTGTGCTCCACTACGTCTCCCTGTCCCCATGGACACACAGACAGAACCCCTGTGTGTATTTGTTCAGAGGATGAACCCTCTGTTGGGCCCTGTGCTCCACTACGCCTCCCTGTCCCCATGGACACACAGACAGAACCCCTGTGTGTATTTGTTCAGAGGATGAACCCTCTGTTGGGCCCTGTGCTCCACTACGCCTCCCTGTCCCCATGGACACACAGACAGAACCCCTGTGTGTATTTGTTCAGAGGATGAACCCTCTGTTGGGCCCTGTGCTCCACTACGCCTCCCTGTCCCCATGGACACACAGACAGAACCCCTGTGTGTATTTGTTCAGAGGATGAACAGACTGATAAATGTGTCCTAAATGTGTTTTCCTCAGTGGCTCTGAACTACCAGACAGAGGGTCGGATGATGCAACTGAACAGAGCCAAGTTCATGGTGAACGGTGGCTGTGGCTACGCCCTCAAACCTCCACCCATGTGTAAAGGTACACACACACACACACACACACACACACACACACACACACACACACACACACACACACACACACACACACACACACACACACACACACACACACACACACACACACACACACACACAGCAAGATAAGGAGTATATGTTCTGATGGGTTGGTTTACGGCTCCAGGCTCGTTCAACCCGTTCTGTGATGACCCCCTCCCTGCCTATCCCAACAAACAGCTGGTACTGAAGATCATCAGTGGCCAGCAGCTTCCCAAACCACCAGACTCTATGCTGGGGGACCGAGGAGAGGTATACACACACTCACACAAAATAATTTTCTGCCAGCATAATGGATAGCTTGCTCAATAACCTCAGGTTAAACATCTGTTGCCACGCGTTATCGTAGTGTTGCTAAGCTGCTGTAACTCTGTTCCCTCTTCTGCTTCAGATCATTGACCCGTTTGTAGAGGTGGAGATCATCGGCCTGCCAGTGGACTGCTGCAAGGGGCAGACACGAGTAGTGGACGACAACGGTAAAACACACACACCGTCCACACAGCCCCCTCTCTCCCCCTGCTGAACCCTCCTCTCTCCCCCTGCTGAACCCTCCTCTCTCCCCCTGCTGAACCCTCCTCTCTCCCCCTGCTGAACCCTCCTCTCTCGCCCTGCCGAACCCTCCTCTCTCCCCCTGCTGAACCCTCCTCTCTCCCCCTGCTGAACCCTCCTCTCTCCCCCTTCTGAACCCTCCTCTCTCCCCCTGCTGAACCCTCCTCTCTCCCCCTGCTGAACCCTCCTCTCTCCCCCTGCTGAACCCTCCTCTCTCCCCCTGCTGAACCCTCCTCTCTCCCCCTGCTGAACCCTCCTCTCTCCCCCTTCTGAACCCTCCTCTCTCCCCCTGCTGAACCCTCCTCTCTCCCCCTGCTGAACCCTCCTCTCTCCCCCTGCTGAACCCTCCCTCTCTCCCCCTGCTGAACCCTCCTCTCTCCCCCTGCTGAACCCTCCTCTCTCCCCCTGCTGAACCCTCCTCTCTCCCCCTGCTGAACCCTCCTCTCTCCCCCTGCTGAACCCTCCTCTCTCCCCCTGCTGAACCCTCCTCTCTCCCCCTGCTGAACCCTCCTCTCTCCCCCTGCTGAACCCTCCTCTCTCCCCCTTCTGAACCCTCCTCTCTCCCCCTGCTGAACCCTCCTCTCTCCCCCTGCTGAGCCCTCCTCTCTCCCCCTGCTGAACCCTCCTCTCTCCCCCTGCTGAACCCTCCTCTCTCCCCCTGCTGAACCCTCCTCTCTCCCCCTGCTGAACCCTCCTCTCTCCCCCTGCTGAACCCTCCTCTCTCCCCCTGCTGAACCCTCCTCTCTCCCCCTGCTGAACCCTCCTCTCTCCCCCTGCTGAACCCTCCTCTCTCCCCCTGCTGAACCCTCCTCTCTCCCCCTGCTGAACCCTCCTCTCTCCCCCTGCTGAACCTCCTCTCTCCCCCTGCTGAACCCTCCTCTCTCCCCCTGCTGAACCCTCCTCTCTCCCCCTGCTGAACCCTCCTCTCTCCCCTGCTGAACCCTCCTCTCTCCCCCTGCTGAACCCTCCTCTCTCCCCCTGCTGAACCCTCCTCTCTCCCCCTGCTGAACCCTCCTCTCTCCCCCTTCTGAACCCTCCTCTCTCCCCCTGCTGAACCCTCCTCTCTCCCCCTGCTGAACCCTCCTCTCTCCCCCTGCTGAACCCTCCTCTCTCCCCCTGCTGAACCCTCCTCTCTCCCCCTGCTGAACCCCCTCTCTCCCCCTGCTGAACCCTCCTCTCTCCCCCTGCTGAACCCTCCTCTCTCCCCTGCCGAACCCTCCTCTCTCCCCCTGCCGAACCCTCCTCTCTCCCCCTGCCGAACCCTCCTCTCGCCCCTGCCGAACCCTCCTCTCTCCCCCTGCCGAACCCTCCTCTCTCCCCCTGCCGAACCCTCCTCTCTCCCCCTGCCGAACCCTCCTCTCTCCCCCTGCTGAACCCTCCTCTCTCCCCTTGCTGAACCCTCCTCTCTCCCCTGCTGAACCCTCCTCTCTCCCCCTGCTGAACCCTCCTCTCTCCCCTGCTGAACCCTCCTCTCTCCCCCTGCTGAACCCTCCTCTCTCCCCCTGCTGAACCCTCCTCTCTCCCCCTGCTGAACCCTCCTCTCTCCCCCTGCTGAACCTCCTCTCTCCCCCTGCTGAACCCTCCTCTCTCCCCCTGCTGAACCCTCCTCTCTCCCCCTGCTGAACCTCCTCTCTCCCCCTGCTGAACCCTCCTCTCTCCCCCTGCTGAACCCTCCTCTCTCCCCCCGCTGAACCCTCCTCTCTCCCCCTGCCGAACCCTCCTGTCTCCCCCTGCCGAACCCTCCTCTCTCCCCCTGCTGAACCCTCCTCTCGCCCTGCCGAACCCTCCTCTCTCCCTCTCTCTCCCCCTGCTGAACCCTCCTCTCGCCCTGCCGAACCCTCCTCTCTCCCTCTCTCTCCCCCTGCTGAACCCTCCTCTCGCCCTGCCGAACCCTCCTCTCTCCCCCTGCTGAACCCTCCTCTCTCCCCCTGCTGAACCCTCCTCTCTCCCCCTGCCGAACCCCCCTCTCTCCCCCTGCTGAACCCTCCTCTCTCCCCCTGCTGACCCCTCCTCTCTCCCCCTGCGGAACCTCCTCTCTCCCCCTGCTGAACCCTCCTCTCTCCCCCTGCCGAACCCTCCTGTCTCCCCCTGCCGAACCCTCCTCTCTCCCCCTGCTGAACCCTCCTCTCGCCCTGCCGAACCCTCCTCTCTCCCTCTCTCTCCCCCTGCTGAACCCTCCTCTCGCCCTGCCGAACCCTCCTCTCTCCCCCTGCCGAACCCTCCTCTCTCCCCCTGCCGAACCCTCCTCTCTCCCCCTGCCGAACCCTCCTGTCTCCCCCTGCCGAACCCTCCTCTCTCCCCCTGCTGAACCCTCCTCTCGCCCTGCCGAACCCTCCTCTCTCCCTCTCTCTCCCCCTGCTGAACCCTCCTCTCGCCCTGCCGAACCCTCCTCTCTCCCCCTGCTGAACCCTCCTCTCTCCCCCTGCTGAACCCTCCTCTCTCCCCCTGCCGAACCCTCCTCTCTCCCCCTGCCGAACCCTCCTCTCTCCCCCTGCCGAACCCTCCTCTCTCCCCCTGCCGAACCCTCCTGTCTCCCCCTGCCGAACCCTCCTCTCTCCCCCTGCTGAACCCTCCTCTCGCCCTGCCGAACCCTCCTCTCTCCCTCTCTCTCCCCCTGCTGAACCCTCCTCTCGCCCTGCCGAACCCTCCTCTCTCCCCCTGCTGAGCCCTCCTCTCTCCCCCTGCTGAACCCTCCTCTCTCCCCCTGCTGAACCCTCCTCTCTCCCCCTGTTGAACCCTCCTCTCTCCCCCTGCTGAACCCTCCTCTCTCCCCCTTCTGAACCCTCCTCTCTCCCCCTGCTGAACCCTCCTCTCTCCCCCTGCTGAGCCCTCCTCTCTCCCCCTGCTGAACCCTCCTCTCTCCCCCTGCTGAACCCTCCTCTCTCCCCCTGCTGAACCCTCCTCTCTCCCCCTTCTGAACCCTCCTCTCTCCCCCTGCTGAACCCTCCTCTCTCCCCCTGCTGAACCCTCCTCTCTCCCCCTTCTGAACCCTCCTCTCTCCCCCTGCTGAACCCTCCTCTCTCCCCTGCTGAGCCCTCCTCTCTCCCCCTGCTGAACCCTCCTCTCTCCCCCTGCTGAACCCTCCTCTCTCCCCCTTCTGAACCCTCCTCTCTCCCCCTGCTGAACCCTCCTCTCTCCCTCTCTCTCCCCCTGCTGAACCCTCCTCTCTCCCCCTGCTGAACCCTCCTCTCTCCCCCTGCTGAACCCTCCTCTCTCCCCCTGCTGAACCCTCCTCTCTCCCCCTGCTGAACCCTCCTCTCTCCCCTTCTGAACCCTCCTCTCTCCCCCTGCTGAACCTCCTCTCTCCCCCTTCTGAACCCTCCTCTCTCCCCCTTCTGAACCCTCCTCTCTCCCCCTGCTGAACCTCCTCTCTCCCCCTTCTGAACCCTCCTCTCTCCCCCTTCTGAACCCTCCTCTCTCCCCCTGCTGAACCCTCCTCTCTCCCTTTGCTGAACTCTCCTCTCTCCCCCTGCTGAACCCTCCTCTCGCCCTGCCGAACCCTCCTCTCTCCCCCTCTCTCCCCCTGCTGAACCCTCCTCTCGCCCTGCTGAACCCTCCTCTCTCCTCCTGCTGAACCCTCCTCTCTCCCCCTACTGAACCCTCCTCTCTCCCCCTCTCTCCCCCTGCTGAACCCTCCTCTCTCCCCCTGCTGAACCCTCCTCTCTCCTCCTGCTGAACCCTCCTCTCTCCCCCTACTGAACCCTCCTCTCGCCCTGCCGAACCCTCCTCTCTCCCCCTGCTGAGCCCTCCTCTCTCCCCCTTCTGAACCCTCCTCTCTCCCCCTGCTGAGCCCTCCTCTCTCCCCCTGTTGATTCCTAGACAGAGTCATTGTGACCTGAACTGTCACCTAGATCCAGTCATTTGTTCTAAACATAGATGGCAGGCAGCAGGACAGTACTGGCCCAAACACACCATAGATGGCAGGCAGCAGGAGAGTACTGGGTCAAACACACCATAGATGGAAGGCAGCAGGACACTACTGGGTCAAACACACCATAGATGGCAGGCAGCAGGACAGTACTGGGTCAAACACACCATAGATGGCAAGCAGCAGGACAGTACTGGCCCAAACACACCATAGATGGCAGGCAGCAGGACAGTACTGGGCCAAACACACCATAGATGGCAGTCAGCAGGACAGTACTGGGTCAAACACACCATAGATGGCAGGCAGCAGGACAGTACTGGGTCAAACACACCATAGATGGCAGTCAGCAGGACAGTACTGGGCCAAACACACCATAGATGGCAGGCAGCAGGACAGTACTGGGCCAAACACACCATAGATGGCAGGCAGCAGGACAGTACTGGGTCAAACACACCACAGATGGCAGTCAGCAGGACAGCGCTGGGTCAAGCACACTCAATGCCAATGTTGTGTGTGGTGTGGTGTGGTGTGTGTGTATATTTGCATGTGTGTTAGTGTGTATGGTGTGGTGTGGTGTGTACTCTGACACAGTGTGTGTTGTCCAGGTTTTAACCCCGTGTGGGAGGAGAACCTGTCCTTTACCCTCCACATGGCGGAGGTGGCTCTGGTGCGTTTCCTCGTCTGGGACCACGACCCCATTGGACGGGACTTTGTAGGCCAGAGGACCGTAGCCTTCGGCAGCCTGATGCCAGGTTAGTGAGTGTGGATGTGTATCTTGCCTGTAGTTTTGTCTGAATAAAGTGAAAAAATAAATCAATTAATATATATATATATGACAACACAGCTCTTAGCTCCCTTGGCAGATGCCTACTGGAGAACGTATTTGCTTTTCGTCTTTTTCATGAATTTATCTTATTAACTCTGTTCTAGCTCGCTAATTTGTGTCGGTAGCTACCAAGGAAACGCAATGATAAAGTTCCATCAAAGTGAACACTGTCACATTCACCTATAATATCAGTTGAACAGTAACACAACGATGACAATCTCAGTTGAACAGCAGGGTGTCAGTTCAGTCCAACAGTGCATGGCTGTGCCCAAAGCCCCCACACAAAATAAACCAGTCCTGTTGTATGAATACTGCTGCAGAAACATGATGCACTCTACGGCACAGCAGGTATAAAACCGGAGGGACAAAAACTACATTTTTTGGCATCAGGTTCCATCAAACATGTGACTATAGCCCTTTGTAAGGTACCTGGACTTTGGTTGTCAAAGTAGGATTACAGTAGGGTTGCAAAAGCTCAGATTTGTATGTAACGTTTATGGTAGTAATTTATTTAACTTTGTCTCCTCGGTAAGAAAAGAAATTAGGAATCCAATGTGCCATTTGTTTATTTCTGTGTTTACGTGACTAATGCTACTACTTTATGGGAAATGTGTTGTATAAGTATATACTGTATATACAGTGCCTTGCGAAAGTATTCGGCCCCCTTGAACTCAGTGAGGATCTCTGAATGATCCAATGTTGACCTAAATTACTAATGATGATAAATACAATCCACCTGTGTGTAATCAAGTCTCCATATAAATGCACCTGCACTGTGATAGTCTCAGAGGTCCGTTAAAAGCGCAGAGAGCATCATGAAGAACAAGGAACACACCAGGCAGGTCTGAGATACTGCTCATACAAGGAGATGACTGATCAGAGATGCAGCCAAGAGGCCCATGATCTGGATGAACTGTAGAGATCTACAGCTGAGGTGGGAGACTCTGTCCATAGGACAACAATCAGTCGTATATTGCACAAATCTGGCCTTTATGGAAGAGTGGCAAGAAGAAAGCCATTTCTTAAAGATAGCAATAAAAAGTGTCGTTTAAAGTTTGCCACAAGCCACCTGGGAGACACACCAAACATGTG
>NC_088220.1:83486395-83496395 GCF_036934945.1 Oncorhynchus masou masou | reverse complement strand
CTAGTGAGATCAGATCTGGGACCAGGCTAGTGAGGTCAGATCTGGGACCAGGTTAGTGAGATCAGGCTAGTGAGATCAGATCTGGGACCAGGCTAGTGAGATCAGATCTGGGACCAGGCTAGAGAGGTCAGATCTGGGACCAGGTTAGTGAGATCAGATCTGGGACCAGGCTAGTGAGATCAGATCTGGGACCAGGTTATTGAGATCAGATCTGGGACCAAGGCTAGTGAGATCAGATCTGGGACCAGGCTAGTGAGATCAGATCTGGGACCAGGTTAGTTAGATCAATCTAGTGAGATCAGATCTGGGACCAGGCTCGTGAGATCAGGCTAGTGAGATCAGATCTGGGACCAGGTTAGTTAGATCAGATCTGGGACCAGGTTATTGAGATCAGATCTGGGACCAGGCTAGAGAGATCAGATCTGGGACCAGGTTATTGAGATCAGATCTGGGACCAAGGCTAGTGAGATCAGATCTGGGACCAGGCTAGTGAGATCAGATCTAGGATCAGGTTAGTGAGATCAGATCTGGGACCAGGCTAGTGAGATCAGATCTAGGACCAGGCTAGTGAGATCAGATCTAGGACCAGGCTAGAGAGATCAGATCTGGGACCAGGCTAGTGAGATCAGATCTGGGACCAGGCTAGTGAGATCAGATCTGGGACCAGGCTAGTGAGATCAGATCTGGGACCAGGCTAGTGAGATCAGATCTAGGACCAGGCTAGTGAGATCAGATCTAGGACCAGGCTAGTGAGATCAGATCTAGGACCAGGCTAGTGAGATCAGATCTAGGACCAGGCTAGTGAGATCAGATCTGGGACCAGGCTAGTGAGATCAGATCTGGGACCAGGCTAGTGAGATCAGATCTGGGACCAGGTTAGTGAGATCAGATCTGGGACCAGGCTATCGAGATCAGATCTGGGACCAGGCTAGTGAGATCAGATCTGGGACCAGTCTAGCGAGATCAGATCTGGGACCAGGCTAGTGAGATCAGATCTGGGACCAGGTTAGTGAGATCAGATCTGGGACCAGTCTAGCGAGATCAGATCTGGGACCAGGCTAGTGAGATCAGATCTGGGACCAGGTTAGTGAGATCAGATCTGGGACCAGGCTATCGAGATCAGATCTGGGACCAGGCTAGTGAGATCAGATCTGGGACCAGGCTAGCGAGATCAGATCTGGGACCAGGCTAGTGAGATCAGATCTGGGACCAGGCTAGTGAGATCAGATCTGGGACCAGGCTAGTGAGATCAGATCTGGGACCAGGCTAGAGAGATCAGATCTGGGACCAGGCTAGTGAGATCAGATCTAGGATCAGGTTACTGCTACTCTGACCCTATACAGAAGGATTGGTCTGAAGGGGAATCATCAGTTTCAGCTTCTACATATTCATATATATTTTACAGTTAATTGTCATCCAACTCTCCCAAGCTAAGCTGGTACATTCTTCCTTTCCAGTGGAGTCCACTAGTCCTGAACCCCAGCTTTACCATAATGCACTTTCTAGGAGCCAACAAGGTATCCTGGGTAGATTCTGTGTGCTGCATGGCATCTGCATGGTTTCTAATGTTTGTGGGTGTGGTGAAGTGTATATGGTTTCAGATTATTTCTGTATGTTTACAACATCTAAGATTGGTATTCTTTTTAGATTGGTATTTTTGTGAATGTGCTTTCTTTTTAGGTGATTTTCAAAGTAATGATTTGGCTAATAAAAATCCGAGCTCATGGCGTTACTAACAACACAGATAATTGTCAAAAGAGGGAATATGTGCAATGATTGCCGAGTGGTGCATTGGTCTAAGGCACTGCATCTCAGTGCAAGAGGTGTCACTGCAGTCCCTGGTTTGAATCCAGGCTGTATCACATCCTGCCGTGATTGGGAGTCCCATAGGGCGGCTCACGATTGGCCCAGCGTCTTCCGGGTTTGGCTGGGGTAGGCAGTCATTGTAAATAAGAAATTGTTCATAACTGGCTTGCCCAGTCAAATAAAAAAGAATGTATTGTGAAGGAGAGTGTTGTTGGACTCTGGTTACTGGGATGCTCTAGTGCCATCTATTGGGATGTCTTTGTCATGACATGTGACACTTTTACCCATGGGAAATGCTCAATTGTATTATCTTGATTCCCCACATCCTCTCTCCTTCTCAAGACCGATTGGATGAGAAGGTCAGAGGGCAAGGACCTCTGACGTTCTCGTCCAATGGATTTTGAGAAGGAGACGAGGAGCGATGATGCAAGGAATCAAGGAAATGAAATTGAGATTCTCCCCATGTGTTCTGCCTGTTATTAACCTGGGGGATGGGAAATGCCAGCTCTGCAGTTCATTTCAATTCATTTGAATGAATGTAAAGAATTTGTGTTGATTTGCTGAAAACATTTCGTTTTGTGAAAAGTGAAGTGTGTTACTGTGTTTTCAGTCTATATTGTGTGCATTGTGGTTGGAATACTGTGCTTGAAAAGCATGGCAAATGTTATTTAACCTTCTCCCTCGCATCATGCAATTAATATTTTCATGCAAAAAGCTGAACACAATTTCTCTCTCTCACCCTTATCTCTTCATACTTCCTCTCTTTCCCGTCACTCTCTCCCCTCATCTCTCTCCATGTCCTTCTCTCCCCTCCCTATCTCCCCTCACTCTCTCTCCCTATCTCTTTCCATGTCCTTCTCTCCCCTTCCCTGTCTCCCTATCCCTCTCTCCCCTTCCCTGTCTCCTTATCCCTCTCTCTACCCTCACTCTCTCTCCCTATCTCTCTCCATGTCCTTCTCTCCCCTTCCCTGTCTCCCTATCCCTCTCTCCCACTCCCTTTTGCCCCTCCCTCTCTCTCCCCTCCCTATCTCCCCTCACTCTCTCTCCCTATCTATCTCCATGTCCTTCTCTCCCCTTCCCGGTCTCCCTATCCCTCTCTCTCCCCTCACTCTCTCTCCCTATCTCTCTCCATGTCCTTCTCTCCCCTTCCCTGTCTCCCTATCCCTCTCTCTCCCCCACCCTGTCCCCCTATCCCTCTCTCCCCTTCCCTGTCTCCCTATCCCTCTCTCTCCCCCACCCTGTCTCCCTATCCCTCTCTCTCCCCCACCCTGTCTCCCTATCCCTCTCTCTCCCCTCCCTATCTCCCCTCATCTCTCTCCATGTCCTTCTCTCCCCTTCCCTGTCTCCCTATCCCTCTCTCTCCCCCTCCCTGTCTCCCTATCCCTCTCTCTCCCCTTCCCTGTCTCCCTATCCCTCTCTCTCCCCTCCCTGTCTCCCTATCCCTCTCTCTCCCTCCCTATCTCCCCTCATCTCTCTCCATGTCCTTCTCTCCCCTTCCCTGTCTCCCTATCCCTCTCTCTCCCCTTCCCTGTCTCCCTATCCCTCTCTCTCCCCCTCCCTGTCTCCCTATCCCTCTCTCTCCCTCCCTATCTCCCCTCATCTCTCTCCATGTCCTTCTCTCCCCTTCCCTGTCTCCCTATCCCCTCTCTCCCCTTCCCTGTCTCCCTATCCCTCTCTCTCCCCCTCCCTGTCTCCCTATCCCTCTCTCTCCCCTCCCTATCTCCCCTCATCTCTCTCCATGTCCTTCTCTCCCCTTCCCTGTCTCCCTATCCCTCTCTCTCCCCTTCCCTGTCTCCCTATCCCTCTCTCTCCCCCTCCCTGTCTCCCTATCCCTCTCTCTCCCCTCCCTATCTCCCCTCATCTCTCTCCATGTCCTTCTCTCCCCTTCCCTGTCTCCCTATCCCTCTCTCTCCCCTTCCCTGTCTCCCTATCCCTCTCTCTCCCCTCCCTATCTCCCCTCATCTCTCTCCCCTCACTCTCTCTCCCTATCTATCGCCATGTCCTTCTCTCCCCTTCCCGGTCTCCCTATCCCTCTCTCTCCCCTCACTCTCTCTCCCTATCTATCTCCATGTCCTTCTCTCCCCCTCCCCTTTGCCCCTCTCTCTCTCCATCCACCAGGGTCGTCAGCTGCGAGGCATCAGAGGCTTGTTCAACAGGTCCTCTAAGTCGTCAGTAGACACCAGCTGTGGTTCGGCCCACAGGAAACGCTCCATCAGCAACCTCCTCCTCCGACGCACAGCCAGCGCCCCCACCAACCGACGCAAGAAATCCAAGATGAAGCTCGCTGAGTCCTCCACCTCCATATCTGACGGCAAGGCCTCCATATCAGACGGCAAGGACAGAGTGGGGGCCGGGGAAGGGTCTGGGAGGGTCTGGGAGGGGTCCAAGGACAGTGAAAGGGACAGAGAGAGGGTAGTGGTGGAGAGGAGCCCCCCACCTCACGCCCCCGTCTCCCACAGACCCATCTCCATGCCTCTGGAGAGGCTACTGCAGGGACAGCTCTCCCTCTGCTCCCCTGACCAGAAGCAGACTGACCTGGGTGCAGACACACTCATCGGTGGGTAGACCTCCTCTGGGGACCTCACACACTCTTACATCAACCATGATAATAAAAACAATATGTTCTGTAACAAGTAATATGTTAAAATAGATATCTAAGAAGAAACAACAGTGTTTTTCTCTATTTGAATGAGGTTACAGCATCATGTTACCTATTTCTCAGAGCAATACATGATCCTGGTTTACCTGTAATAGCAGAGCAACTAGTCTTGTCTGGTTTGGTTGCTACATGTGACATCATGCTTAGAGTTGAAGTGGTCATTGGTTGTGTTGCGCTCTCATTGAAACAAACAGTGCTATGGGTCTTATGTGGAAATGTAAACCGTTGTCTTGTTTCTAACTTTTTTTCCGAAAACATAGAAGAAGAAAAATCTGTTTAAATTGACAAATCCAGGCAATCTATTGCTCCTCAATACTTTAACATGCCTTTTCTGTTCCTTCTTCACTCTGTGGTGCTTCTCTGTAGTAGAGAACTGACTAGGATATCCCGCCAGGTAAACCAAGACACCTCCTAAGGTTGCCTCATCCTAAAACATCCCAGTATTACATCATCCCACTGGTGTAACTTTGTAAAAGTACTATTTCAAAATCAGAATTCTCCTTTTTTTTTACTGCCAAAATTGATCCCATTTGACCATCTCTTCCAAAATGGATGTTTACCCCCCAAAAATGGATGTTCCTTCTGTTACCTGCACAGCCTCATTTTCCAACACCCCTCTCACAGTCGTATTTGGTGGTACATTCCATTCGTCTCTGTGTTGCTATTGGCTCGTGTTGGACGGAATGTGTCGGTTGGTTGTTGGTTGGCTTGGTGTTCTATGTATGTCTGTGGAAGTGTTTGAACAGTTACGGACTGTCTAACTTGTCTGTTTTACATAGGAACATCCCACGTTGATCGGCCCAGGTCTCACTCTGTGGAACTCCTCATCGAATCATCCGCCTCCCTTGAACACAGTGTGTCCACCCCTTCCACCAATCACAACAACACGCGGGATAGGACCACAGAGCTTGACCAATTAGACGAGACCTCCTACCTGGTCATTGGCCAAGGAGTAGGAATTGTAGATGGTGACTCCAGAGAGCAATTAAAGGACAGAGTCAACCCACCCATCAAAGCTGAGGGCATTTCCTCTCGCCAAAGGACGTTGTGTTACCTAAGCAGGTCAACAAAGACAGAGAGCAACTGCTTACACGTACCTACTGAGAGCAGACCAGAGACAACATTACATAGTACAACAAACACGCCAGCACCTTCCTCCTCTTCTTCTTCCTCTGTCCCCTCTTCCTCTGTGCCCCCCCTCTCCCCACTCAACGTGGACCGGTCCGATCTTCAGAGCCCCGTCTCCCGGCAGGACAGCACCATCTCGCGACTCATTGATGCCGTATCCCTCGGCAACGACACCAGCTGCGGCTCGATCTCCGCTCTGATTGGCCAGTTTGACCTCACCGCTGACCAGAATGACCTCACAACGAACTCTGACCCCCACGTCCTCAGTGTCATGTCCTGTCTGTTCCATCCCACTGTCCAGGACTCCAGCACACCCTATAAGGTCACCGTGGACTGTACCACCCCATATAAAGACCCACAGACCACCACCTCCCCCCGCAAGGCAACGAACGGACCTATCACTCCTCGAAAGGCAAGCTTGACCCCTAACCAAGCAAACCACAACCTACTCCCACCCCACCCCAAGACCTCCCACGCAGACCCCCCTGCCCCCCTTCTCTTCTCCAGTCCTGAGACCACAGAGCTGGAGGAGGTCTATACCATCCTAGATGAGGAGGTCTTGTCTCCAGTCTCTGTCTACAACCTGAGGGAGCAGACTGTAGGCAACATCCAGGCTGACTCTGAGGAGAGCACACCCATGGGCAGCCTGGAGCCATCCCCAACCAAGGTGCCTCCTCGCCTGGGGGCAGAGGACAGCTGGGTGGGCTCACGTAGGGGTGTAGTGGAAGTGGAGGAGCCAGGACAGGGCTATGGGGGTGTCAGTGATCCTACAGAGCTGGGGTCAGGGGGGGAGTGGGGGTCGTCATGGGGTTACAGGTGCCCATCTGTCAACAGCACAGTGTCTGACCGGTTGCTGTTGTGCCAGGACTCAGCAGCAAGTCATCTGATGGAGGTGGAGATTAACGTGGACGAGGATCCACTGGAGATTACCCTCACCTTACCGAGACACAACTGCACATGGGTCGCTACCAGCCCAACCAAACAATACGCTGCTCCCCAAAGCCAGTTTAACCAACTAATCCCCTCTCACCGGTACGAACCCCAACTCTCCCAGTGTCCTTCCCCCCTCGTACAATCCTCACACCAGCCCTCCCCTCGCAACACCCCATCAATAACCCCTCAAACCCAGCCCCCCCTCTTTGAAAGGCCCCCCAACCCCAGCACCCTCCGCCTGAACAGCCACCCCTCCACCCACAGCAGGGCTGAGCTCTCCTTTGAGAACAGCAGAGACATTACCAGAGCCTACACCCAGCAGCACAGCTACAGTGGACCCAACCAGGCCCAGACCAGGGGCTACCAGGGTGGGCACACCCAGGCCCAGACCAGGGGCGACCAGGGTGGGCACACACAGCCACAGACCAGGGGCTACCAGGGTGGGCACACCCAGCCACAGACCAGGGGCTACCAGGGTGGGCACACCCAGCCACAGACCAGGGGCTACCAGGGTGGGCACACCCAGCTACAGACCAGGGGCTACCAGGATGGGCACACCCAGGACCAGACCAGGGGCTACCAGGATGGGCACACCCAGGACCAGACCAGGGGCTACCAGGATGGGCACACCCAGGACCACACCAGGGGCTACCAGGATGGGCACACCCAGGACCAGACCAGGGGCTACCAGGATGGGCACACCCAGGACCAGACCAGGGGCTACCAGGATAGGCACACCCAGGACCAGACCAGGGGCTACCAGGATGGGCACACCCAGGACCAGACCAGGGGCTACCAGGGTGGGCACACCCAGGACCAGACCAGGGGCTACCAGGATGGGCACACCCAGGACCAGACCAGGGGCTACCAGGATGGGCACACCCAGCTACAGACCAGGGGCTACCAGGATGGGCACACCCAGGACCAGACCAGGGGCTACCAGGATGGGCACACCCAGGACCAGACCAGGGGCTACCAGGGTGGGACAGGGGAGGGTCAGGATCAGGGTGAAGCATCAACCTGCTTCCAGAATGGGTTGTCCTCCTCTGAGTGTCTGACTGGTCTGTCTAATATGTCTGGTTCAAGGTATGTTAGCTTCCCAAGAGACCGAGGCCTGTACTCCCCTATCTCAGACTGTGATGTGGCCTACAGCCATCTAGACTACAACTGCTTCAGGCCCTACGTTGCCTCGGCATCCCCCTACACCCATCTACAACCCCAACCCCAATCACATACCCAACCCCGACCCCAATCACACACCCAGGCCCAGCTCCAGTTCCAACCCCGTTCTGGCCCCCCTCCGCTGCCCCTCTCGGGCCCCACCCTTGCCCCTCCTCTACCTATCCCCAGACCACCCACAGCCCCCAGCCACAGCAAGTCCAAGTCTCTAGGTGACCTGACATCTGAGGACATCTCCTGCAACTTCCACAGCAAGTACAACATCATCAGCCGCAGCTTCATCACCCCCTGTATGAAGGAGTGGAGGAGGATGAGGGCCCTGGGGGTCTGTCCCAACGGCTGCAGTCTGCAGACCCCCTCACTGAGCAGCTCCGCAGACTAGTCACCCTGGAGGGGGATGACAGAGACCGGGACAGACTCCAGTCTCCCCAGCTGCCCCAGTTACCTCAGTCAACCCTCAAACCCTTCATTCCCCCAACACGCCCCTGCCCCCCCTCAAACTTTGTCCCTGACGCCCAGGAGGACTCCCCCCCGCTCCTCTCCCGCCGCCTTTCCTCTCGGAGCCAGAGCCGTGTGCGTCACATCAACAATCGCGCTCGAGAGAGGCAGCAGGAGGCTCTGAAGTCCCGGGACATGAGCGCCCCCTCCAGCGTGGGAGGGGTAGTGCTGCGTACTAAAGTAGCAGCAGGTCAGAACCCCCCAGCTAACAGACACTCCACAGGCTCTTACATAGCGGGCTACCTGGACCAGCTGGAGGACAGAGGGCTGCCTGAGGGGGCGTGCACCACACTGGGGTACGGATACGGAGATCACTATGGTGATCATTATTATGATGACTCTCTGCTGCCCACAGACTCCTGTATAAGATCAGAACCAGAAGTCTACTTCCTGCTCAGACTCTGAACCCACTTCCTGGTTATCAGGAATGATGCATAATGTACTTCCAGAACACAGAAAATCAGCTTCCTGCTTATAACCGAGAAAAAAATTAAATATATATCCTGCTTGGTCTGTCCAGTAATGCAGGTATAAAGTTAACTACCTGATTGGGTCTGACATTTTGTCTGTAAATGTAAAAATGTCCTGATCAGAATGTTCTGTAAATGTAATTTGGAACAGACTGTAAACCACTTCCTACTTGGATTGTACCTGTTTCCTGTCCTGCCTGTTCCTGTAATTCTACTTCCTGTTCAAGCTAACTCCACCTACAATGAAGCAAAAAAATTGGAAACTTTCCAAATGTGTTTTACTCTGAAAGGGAAGTGTTGTCTTGGTGTTTGTACATTTTAAATATGTATTGGTATTATCAGAGGCCCGCTGGGCACAGACGTCAACTCATCGTCTCTTCCACGTTGGTTCAACGTCATTTAGTTGAAATGACGTGTACACAACGTTGGTTCAACATCATTTAGTTGAAATGACGTGTACACAACGTTGGTTCAACGTCATTTAGTTGAAATGACGTGTACACAACGTTGATTCAACGTCATTTAGTTGAAATGACGTGTAAACAACGTTGATTCAACATCATTTAGTTGAAATGACGTGTACACAACGTTGATTCAACATCATTTAGTTGAAATGACGTGTACACAACGTTGATTCAACATCATTTAGTTGAAATGACGTGTACACAACGTTGGTTCAACATCATTTAGTTGAAATGACGTGTACACAACGTTGGTTCAACGTCATTTAGTTGTAATGACGTGTACACAACGTTGGTTCAACATCATTTAGTTGAAATGACGTGTACACAACGTTGGTTCAACGTCATTTAGTTGAAATGACGTGTACACAACGTTGGTTCAACATCATTTAGTTGAAATGACGTGTAAACAACGTTGATTCAACATCATTTAGTTGAAATGACGTGTACACAACGTTGATTCAACGTCATTTAGTTGTAATGACGTGTACACAACGTTGGTTCAACATCATTTAGTTGAAATGACGTGTACACAACGTTGATTCAACGTCATTTAGTTGAAATGACGTGTACACAACGTTGATTCAACATCATTTAGTTGAAATGACGTGTACACAACGTCGATTCAACCAGTGTGAGGCACTTTTAAGGAGTGTGATCTGTTTTCATCAGAGAGCTTCCTCAAGTCTTCCTTTCTCCTCTCAGTGTGTTGTTTGTAAATATTCTACGGTACATTCGTTTTTTAATGGACGGTGGTGTTAGTTAGTTGACGGTACAGCTGTTTTCTGCATGTTGAACGTGGACATGTCCAGCATGACTATGCATCGATCTGTAGACATTACAGTGCACTACTGTCTTTGTACAGA
>NC_088220.1:83396395-83481395 GCF_036934945.1 Oncorhynchus masou masou | reverse complement strand
TCCTGGGGTAACAGCTTCACCTGCTCCCCTCCTCACAAGATCAGTCCAGCAGAGGTACACACACATCTATTGCATGTTCAGTAGAATTGCTTATGCAAATGCTAATTAATATAGTTAAATATTCATGTCCACTTAATAGTTGCTATGGGGATATGTTTCGAGCAAGGTTGGGGAGTAATGGATTAAATAATTTTAAAATAGTAATTTTAAATAGTAATTTGATACATGTCCGTTACCAGATACATGTCCGTTACCAGATACATGTCCGTTACCAGATACATGTCCGTTACCAGATACATGTCCGTTATGTGAAAAACTAGACAGTTACCTTGAAGATGACTTTTAAATTCATAAATGATGTTGGCTGAAAAAGTCTTTGACACCTCTCTGGTTTCTCAATAACGCAAAAAATATCGCAAATTTAAATGAAGTCTACGGCGATACGGGTATCACTTATGACTGATATTTACGTAGCGCATTGATGTGAATCACACTGCTGCTCTCTCATTTAGCTATTTGCGCCTTACGGATTCTGGTTGTTGTGGATGACTGTTCACAAATCTAAATGTGTATTTGAACCCAACAATGATTGAATTCAAGAAGTTTAAGCTGCCTGATCAATCATTGTTTTTCGAACCAGTGGAACATCCTGTGAAAAATGTACTCTTGCAACAGCTGCATGTTGCGGATCACAGCCTATGGATTACAAGTGGGGGTTTTATTCCTCAATCTAATTCATGCAGATAAATTAAATTCGTAGGTCTAATGTAACGTTGTATAAAGGATTGGCGACAGGCGCAGGAATTCGTAACAGAGTGTTTTAATACGCCGTGCAAAAATACAACATGCCATGAAAAGAACGAAGCCTAAAACAGACACATATACACAAACACAGGGATGTAACTTAAACTAAAGAGCGAGGTTCAACCTCTAGTAAATACACGGGACGAGACACGTAATAACAAGTACATAACAATGCATTGGATGAGACCCGTAATGACGAGGACACAATACACGCAGCACGAAAGCTGCAACAACCAAAACACAGGTCCTCACAGCACCAGTGGACAAGGAAACAATAACTGAAAAGACAATGGTGAACAGAGGGCACATATTTACAATGACTACTCAGGGGGGAATGGGAACGTAAATGAGTCCAGTTCAGTGACGTCTGGAGGCCGGTGACGTAGACCTCCGGAACTGGTGCACGGCATGAGCAGCAGTACCGGGAGAATCCATGACGTCTATTTGACGAAAGCTCAAACTCATACACTTTTGATAGACTTCAATCTGTAGTTCAGGGCTTCCCAACCCTGTTCCTGGAGATCTACTGTCCTGTACGTTATCACTACAACCCTGTTCCTGGAGATCTTACGGTCCTGTGGGTTTTCAGTCCAACCCTAATTTAACACACCTGATTCTACTAATTAGCTTCTCAACAAGACCTTAACTAGCTGAATCAGATATGCTAAATTAGGGTTGGACTGAAACCCTACAGGACAGTAGATCACCAGGAAGAGGGTTGGAGTGATAACCTACAGGACAGTAGATCTCCAGGAAGAGGGTTGGGCAGCCCTGCTCTAGTTGCTACATCCATTGTTTGACATATAAATCATTTATATACAGTACCAGTGAAAAGTTTGGGCACTCCTTCTCATTCAATGGTTTTTCTTTATTTTTTTTACTATTTTCCAGATTGTAGAATGATATTGAAGACATCAACACTATGAAATGACACATATGGAATCATGAAGTAACCAAAAAAGTGTTTAACAAATCAAAATATATTTTAGATGTTTGATTCTTCAAAGTAGCCACCCTTTGCCTTGATGACAGCTTTGAACACTCTTGACATTCTCTCAACCAGCTTCACCTAGAATGCTTTTCCAACAGTCTTGACGGAGTTCCCACATAAGCTAAGGACTCGTTGGCTGCTTGTCCTTCACTCTGTGGTCAAACTCATCCAAAACCATCTCAATTGGGTTGAGGTTGGGTGATTGGGGAAGCCAGGTCATCTTTTGCAGCATTCCATCACTCTCCTTGGTCAAATAGTCCTTACACAGCCTGGACGTGTGTTGGGTCATTGTCCTGCTGAAAAACAAATGATAGTCCCACTAAGCGCAAACCAGATGGGATGGCGTATCGCTGCAGAATGCTGTGGTAGCAATGCTGGTTAAATATGCCTTGAACTGTAAATACATCACAGACAGTCACCAGCAAAGCACCAATGCCTCTTAAGGGGAAAGTAAATCAGATTACATTACTGAGTTTGGGTAATCCACAAGATACATTACTGATTACAATTTTTGGACATGTAACTAGTTACTGTAACAGATTACATTTAGAAAGTAACCTACCCAACCCTGGTTTTTAGTTATTGCATCATATTAACAGTGTAATGGTAATGTTTTTGTCTCCTCTCCTCCAAGCTGTTGCAGCACCTGAATCAGGTTAACTTCACCACTCCACTTGGGGAGCCGTTTTACTTCCGGGGCGCGGATGTCCCTGCTGTCTACGACCTTGTGAACTGGCAGGCCACGCCCCAGGGGTTGCTCAAACTTGTCACGATTGGCCGAGTAGAAGGGTCCAATATCCTCATCGACCAATCAGCCATCCAGTGGAACGCAGGATCTAATATGGTAAGAATGACCATTTTTAAAACATGAACTGAAAGGTTTTGTTCAATTGAAATTGATTTCATGGCATGTACAGGTGCCTGTGTCAGTGTGCAGTGACAGCTGTCCCCCAGGCACCCGGGTAGCCAGGAGGAAGGGGGAGCCGGTCTGCTGCTTCGACTGCATCTCCTGTGCTGAGGGAGAGGTCAGCAACACCACAGGTCAGTGAACTGTGATGTTGGGGTAGAATATAATTTTAAACAATGAAAGGGCGTTCTTAATTAGCCGTTATTGACCTGATCTCTCTTGAATAAAATATTCTACTTTAATTAAGACTTAATTAGACTGAATAAGTAATTTATGCTTATCAATTATCATTGTAACGTGTTCAATCTCCCAGGCTCTCTACAATGTGACCACTGTCCTCTGGAGTTCTGGTCCAACGGCAATCGGACGGCCTGCATCCCTCGTCAGCTCGAGTTCCTCTCCTTCAACGACACCATGGGCGTCACTCTGACCACTGTTGCCGTGTGCGGCGCTGTGGCAACAGCGGCTGTGTTTATGCTCTTTGTGTACCACCGCCACACCCCTCTGGTAAGAGCTTTGATACAGTGTTAAATTGGGTACGGGATAAAATGGAGAACTCTTCTATGGTATCATGTATGTCTAACCATTCTTCTCATTCCAGGTGCGGGCCAACAACTCAGAGCTGAGTTTCCTGCTTCTCCTGTCACTCAAGCTCTGCTTCCTGTGTTCGTTGGTGTTCATTGGGCGTCCCTCGGTGTGGGCGTGTCAGATCCGCCAGGCGGCGTTTGGGGTCATCTTTGTGCTCTGTCTCTCCTGCCTCCTTGTCAAGACCATCGTGGTTCTGGCTGCGTTCCGCTCAGCCAGGCCCGGTGCTGGGCAGCTGATGAGGTGGTTTGGACCCGTGCAGCAGAGAGGGAGTGTCTTCCTCTTTACCAGTGTTCAGGTGAGAGCTTTAATATTGAAATAACTTCAAGTCACCTAACTGAATTAATCAGTATTTTACTGTATAAGATGAGTAAGATGAGTTTGTAATTGTGTTTGTAAACGCAGGTGATCATCTGCGCCGTGTGGTTGTCGATATGTCCTCCCCTGCCTTACCGTGACCTAGGCCTCAAGGGGTCTAAGGTCATCCTGGAATGTGAGATGGGCTCTGTGGCCGGCTTCTCTCTGGTGCTGGGCTACATAGGCTTGCTAGCCTCTCTCTGTCTCCTCTTAGCCTTTCTGGCCAGGAAACTCCCTGACAACTTCAATGAGGCCAAGTTCATCACCTTCAGCATGCTGATCTTCTGTGCTGTATGGATCTCCTTCGTCCCTGCCTACGTCAGCTCTCCTGGGAAGTACGCAGATGCAGTGGAGATATTTGCCATCTTAGCATCCAGCTTTGGGCTGCTGTTCTGTCTGTTTGCTCCTAAGTGTTTCATCATCCTCCTGAGACCAGAGAGAAACACCAAGAAACACATGATGTCCAAATAGAAACCACCAAGAAACACATGATGTCCAATTAGAAACCACCAAGAAACACATGATGTCCAAATAGAAACCACCAAGAAACACATGATGTCCAAATAGAAACCACCAAGAAACACATGATGTCCAAATAGAAACCACCAAGAAACACATGATGTCCAAATAGAAACCACCAAGAAACACATGATGTCCAAATAGAAACCACCAAGAAACACATGATGTCCAATTAGAAACCACCAAGAAACACATGATGTCCAATGAGAAACCACCAAGAAACACATGATGTCCAAATAGAAACCACCAAGAAACACATGATGTCCAATTAGAAACCACCAAGAAACACATGATGTCCAATTAGAAACCACCAAGAAACACATGATGTCCAAATAGAAACCACCAAGAAACACATGATGTCCAAATAGAAACCACCAAGAAACACATGATGTCCAAATAGAAACCACCAAGAAACACATGATGTCCAAATAGAAACCACCAAGAAACACATGATGTCCAATTAGAAACCACCAAGAAACACATGATGTCCAAATAGAAACCACCAAGAAACACATGATGTCCAAATAGAAACCACCAAGAAACACATGATGTCCAAATAGAAACCACCAATAAACACATGATGTCCAAATAGAAACCACCAAGAAACACATGATGTCCAAATAGAAACCACAAAGAAACACATGATGTCCAAATAGAAACCACCAAGAAACACATGATGTCCAAATAGAAACCACCAGGAAACACATGATGGATAAATAGAAACCACCAAGAAACACATGATGGACAAATAGAAACCACCAGGAAACACATGATATCCAAATAGAAACCACCAGGAAACACATGATGGATAAATAGAAACCACCAAGAAACACATGATGGACAAATAGAAACCACCAAGAAACACATGATGGACAATTAGAAACCACCAAGAAACACATGATGTCCAAATAGAAACCACCAAGAAACACATGATGGACAAATAGAAACCACCAAGAAACACATGATGGACAAATAGAAACCACCAAGAAACACATGATGTCCAAATAGAAACCACAAAGAAACACATGATGTCCAAATAGAAACCACCAAGAAACACATGATATCCAAATAGAAACCACCAGGAAACACATGATGGACAAATAGAAACCACCAAGAAACACATGATGGACAAATAGAAACCACCAAGAAACACATGATGGACAATTAGAAACCATCAAGAAACACATGATGGACAAACAGAAACCACCAAGAAACACATGATGGACAATTAGAAACCACCAAGAAACACATGATGGACAATTAGAAACCACCAAGAAACACAATATGTCCAATTAGAAACCACCAAGAAACACATGATGTCCAATTAGAAACCACCAAGAAACACATGATGTCCAATTAGATACCACCAAGAAACACATGATGTCCAATTAGATACCACCAAGAAACACATGATGTCCAATTAGATACCACCAAGAAACACATGATGTCCAATTAGATACCACCAAGAAACACATGATGGACAATTAGAAACCACCAAGAAACACATAATGGACAATTAGAAACCACCAAGTAACACATTATATAATTAAACAATCAGGACCGAGAGGGTGTGGTATATGGCCAATATTCCACGATGAAGGGCTGTTCTTAGGCACAACACAACATGGAGTACTCGGACACAACCATTAGCCTTTGTATATTAGCCATATGACACAAACCCCCAAGGTGCCTTATTGCTATTATAATTACCAACGTAATTAGAGCAGTAAAAATACATGTTTGTCATACCCGTGGTATACGGTCTGATATACCACGGCTTTCGGCCAATCAGCATTCAGGGCTGGAACCACCCAGTTTATAATATAGTATAGTCTTCAATGTGTTTAGTTAATCACATGTATGGTAAAACAGAACAAATAAAGACATTGTATAAAACCCACTAGCACAAACTTTTCAGACAATACCTAAACAAGTTGATGGACACAAACTTTCACAAAACATCATCGATAAACTTTAATGAATTCCGTTTCTCACCTGAAAGCCAGTTCTGAAAACACACACCAAGCCATTTAAATTAGGTACGTTAATAAAAATGTTAATTCCTTTCAGATTTTATGAAGTGTGTAATTCTTTTCCCGTATGAGACTGTTTTTAATTACATAAATCTTTGCCATTTGCTAAGGTTCAATAAAAACACATTCAAGCAGCTCCTTTGAAGTCAGAATGTTTCGTTTAATAAACAAATTGACTTTGATTAATAATGAATTCATGGATGAATGAATATGGAAGCAGAACCCTTTAGAGGGAGCAGGAATGTTATGTTGTTTCATTCTTTAATTAATTGATTGATTAAAAAAAAAATGTATGCAGAAATCCACTCATCAGGGATCCACTCATCAGGGATAATGAAGATTAAAGCCACACACGTATGCAGATGAAATCAAAAGCCTACTTAACAGCCCAAATAACTTAATCATGTATTAACCTGATTGATATTTAATCACAGAACATAATTATAATCAATAGTAGATCACTACACATCACTAGGTTACTGACAAAATAAAAAATGAAAAATCTTTCTAGTCATCAAACTCAAAACATAAAATGTTCTTCTTTCCTTTTCTGACAGAAGTGGAAACTATCTTGGCGTGAAAGAAATAGAATGTTGGAGAAGGAAAAAGAGCTATTTAAAACAATTTGAGACCATCATACTCTGTTACTATACTTGTCTATTATCCTTTATTTATGTTGAAAGAGTGACAAACAAATAACTAGCAGGCATAATACTTCCACCTAGTGGTCATATTTCAGATCCGTGGAGAGAGGAACTTTTATTTTTATTTCAACTTTTATTTAACTTGGCAAGTCAGTTAAGAACAAATTCTTACTTACAATGACAGCCTAGAAACAGTGTGTTAACTGCCTTGTTCAGGGGCAGAACGACAGATCTTTACCTTGTCAGCTAAAGGAGACAAGGAGACGATTCCACTGTAGACTATTGGTATGGCATTACATAAGCCATTGTGAGAATCTCAATTTAATTTCCTTGATTACTCATGTCCTCTCTCCTCACTCTCCTTCTCAAATCCATTGGATGAGCGGGTCAGATGCCCCGGCCCAATGACCTTCTCATCCAATGGGTTTTGAAAAGAAGGCGAGGAGAGAGGACTCGAAGAATAAAGGAAGTGAAAGGAAATTCTCCCTATGTATGAGTTGTGGCCCGGACCATCAGAGCCTTCTTGGTGTTCCTCTCTGGCCTCAGCAGATTGATGTAACACTTTAGGCCGAACAGCGCCACCAGGAGGCCAAAGCTGGAAGCTAAGATGGCAAATATTTCCACAGCTGACGTAGGTTACATGGGTGCCTGGGAGACAGCTCTCACTGCACACTGATCAGGGGTTGGGGGGGGTACATGGGTGCCTGGGAGACAGCTCTCACTGCACACTGATCGGGGGTTGGGGGGGGGGGGGTACATGGGTGCCTGGGAGACAGCTCTCACTGCACACTGATCAGGGGTTGGGGGGGGGGTACATGGGTGCCTGGGAGACAGCTCTCACTGCACACTGATCAGGGGTTGGGGGGGGGTACATGGGTGCCTGGGAGACAGCTCTCACTGCACACTGATCGGGGGTTGGGGGGGGGGTACATGGGTGCCTGGGAGACAGCTCTCACTGCACACTGATCAGGGGTTGGGGGGGGGTACATGGGTGCCTGGGAGACAGCTCTCACTGCACACTGATCGGGGGTTGGGGGGGGGGATACATGGGTGCCTGGGAGACAGCTCTCACTGCACACTGATCGGGGGTTGGGGGGGGTACATGGGTGCCTGGGAGACAGCTCTCACTGCACACTGATCAGGGGTTGGGGGGGGGGTACGTGGCTGCCTGGGAGACAGCTCTCACTGCACACTGATCGGGGGTTGGGGGGGGGTACATGGGTGCCTGGGAGACAGCTCTCACTGCACACTGATCGGGGGTTGGGGGGGGTACGTGGCTGCCTGGGAGACAGCTCTCACTGCACACTGATCAGGGGTTGGGGGGGTACATGGGTGCCTGGGAGACAGCTCTCACTGCACACTGATCAGGGGTTGGGGGGGTACATGGGTGCCTGGGAGACAGCTCTCACTGCACACTGATCGGGGGTTGGGGGGGGTACATGGGTGCCTGGGAGACAGCTCTCACTGCACACTGATCAGGGGTTGGGGGGGGTACATGGGTGCCTGGGAGACAGCTCTCACTGCACACTGATCGGGGGGGGGGGGGGTACATGGGTGCCTGGAAGACAGCTCTCAATAGATCTACACTATGGTTATATAGATCTACACTATGGTTATATAGATCTATACTATGTTTGTATAGATCTACACTATGGTTATATAGATCTATACTATGGTTGTATAGATCTACACTATGGTTTATATAGATCTACACTATGGTTATATAGATCTACGCTATGGTTATATAGATCTACAATATGGTTATATAGATCTATACTATGGTTATATAGATCTACGCTATGGTTATATAGATCTACGCTATGGTTATATTGATCTACACTATGGTTTATATAGATCTACGCTATGGTTATATAGATCTACACTATGGTTATATAGATCTATACTATGGTTATATAGATCTACACTATGGTTATATAGATCTACGCTATGGTTATATAGATCTACACTATGGTTATATAGATCTACACTATGGTTATATAGAACTACACAATGATTATAAAGATCTATGCTATGGTTATAGAGACCTATACTATGGTTATATAGATCTACACTATGGTTATATAGATCTACACTATGGTTATATAGATCTATACTATGGTTATATAGATCTACACTATGGTTATATAGATCTATACTATGGTTATATAGATCTACACTATGGTTTATATAGATCTACACTATGGTTATATAGATTTACGCTATGGTTATATAGATTTACACTATGGTTATATGGATCTATACTATGGTTATATAGATCTACACTATGGTTATATAGATCTACACTATGGTTATATTGATCTACACTATGGTTTATATAGATCTACGCTATGGTTATATAGATCTACACTATGGTTATATAGATCTATACTATAGTTATATAGATCTACACTATGGTTATATAGATCTACGCTATGGTTATATAGATCTACACTATAGTTTATATAGATCTACGCTACGGTTATATAGATCTACACTATGGTTATATAGATCTATACTATGGTTATATAGATCTACACTATGGTTATATAGATCTACACTATGGTTATATAGATCTATACTATGGTTATATAGATCTACACTATGGTTATATAGATCTATACTATGGTTATATAGATCTACACTATGGTTATATAGATCTATACTATGGTTATATAGATCTACACTATGGTTATATAGATCTACACTATGGTTATATAGATCTACACTATGGTTATATAGATCTACACTATGGTTATATAGATCTATACTATGTTTGTATAGATCTACACTATGGTTATATAGATCTATACTATGGTTGTATAGATCTACACTATGGTTTATATAGATCTACACTATGGTTATATAGATCTACGCTATGGTTATATAGATCTACAATATGGTTATATAGATCTATACTATGGTTATATAGATCTACGCTATGGTTATATAGATCTACGCTATGGTTATATTGATCTACACTATGGTTTATATAGATCTACGCTATGGTTATATAGATCTACACTATGGTTATATAGATCTATACTATGGTTATATAGATCTACACTATGGTTATATAGATCTACGCTATGGTTATATAGATCTACACTATGGTTATATAGATCTACACTATGGTTATATAGATCTACACAATGATTATAAAGATCTATGCTATGGTTATATAGATCTATACTATGGTTATATAGATCTACACTATGGTTATATAGATCTACACTATGGTTATATAGATCTATACTATGGTTATATAGATCTACACTATGGTTATATAGATCTGCACTATGGTTATATAGATCTATACTATGGTTATATAGATCTACACTATGGTTATATAGATCTACACTATGGTTATATAGATCTATACTATGGTTATATAGATCTACACTATGGTTATATAGATCTACACTATGGTTATATAGATCTACACTATGGTTATATAGATCTATACTATTGTTATATAGATCTATACTATGGTTATATAGATCTATACTATGGTTATAAAAATGACCTGTCTCAAAAAATTTGAAATAATTAAAAACGGAAAAGTGGTGCGCGCTTATGTCGTCACCTTCTTTGCTATGAAACCCCAACATAAGTTCTGGTGCAACCAATTACCTTCAAAGTCACATTATTAGTTAAATAAAGTCCACCTGTGTGCAATCTAATTGTCACATGATCTGTCACATATTCTCAGTATATTTACACCTGTTCTGAAAGGCCCCAGCTTCTGCAACACCACTAAGCAAGGGGCACCATGAAGACCAAGGCTCTCTCCCAACAGGTCAGGGACACAGTTGTGAAGAAAAACAGATCAAGGTTAGGTTTGAAATACAACATCCCAAACTCTGAACATCCCACGGAGCTCCATTAAATCCATTATAAAAAAATGGAAAGAATATGACACCACAACAAACCTGCCAAGAGAGAGCCGCCCACCAAAACTCACGGACCAGGCAAGGAGGGCATTAATTAAAACCTCTCTAGGGTATGTGCGAAGCGTCCCACCTGGCCATCATCCAGTGAGATTGCAGAGCGCCAAATTCAAATACAGAAATACTCATTATAGAAATTCAGAAAAGATACAACCCATTTTACATAGTTTAAAGATGAACTTATTGTGAATCCAACCACGGTGTCTGATTTAAAAAATGCTTTATGGCGAAAGCATACCTTACGATTATTTGAGAACATCGCCCAGCAGACAAATCATTACAAACAGTAACCAGCCAAGTAGAAGACTTACACAAGTCAGAAATAGAGATCAAATGAATCACTTACCTTTGATGATCTTCATATGGTTGCACTCAGAAGACATTCATTTATTCAAAACATGTTCCTTTTGTTCAATAAAGTCTCTCTTTATATCCAGCAATCTGTTTTGTTTGCAAGTTTTATTCAGTAATCCACAGGCTCAAACACAGTCACAACAGGCAGACAAAAAAAATCCAAATTGTATCCGTAAAATTGTATCCGTAAAATTCATAGAAACATGTCAAACGATGTATATATTCCACCCTCAGGTTGTTTTTAGCCTAAATTATCGATAATATTACAATAACGTTGTCAATATAAAAGGTAAACAAGAAAGGCACTCTCTCGGTCGCACGCATGAAAAAGCGCTGTGACAATGGGTCCACTCATTCAGACTGCTCTTACTCCCTCATTTTTCAGAATGCAAGCATGAAACAATTTCTAAAGACTGTTGACATCTAGTGGAAGGAATAGAAACTGCAATTTGAGTCCTAAGTCAATGGATACTGTAATGGCATTGAATAGAAAACTACAAAACCCCAAAAAATCCTACTTCCTGAATGGATTCTTCTCAGGTTTTCGCCTGCCAAATCAGTTCTGTTATACTCACAGACATCATTTGAACAGTTTTGGAAACGTTGGAGTGTTTTTTATCCAAATCTACAAATTGTATTGCATATCATATCTTCTGGGCCCGAGTAGCAGGCAGTTTAATTTGGGCATGTTTTTCATCCAAAATTCCAAATGCTGCCCCCTACCCTAGAGAAGTTAATCAGAGACGTACCAAAGAGACCAAAGATAACCCCGCAGGAGCTGCAAAGCTCCACAGTGGAGGTTGGAGTATCTGTCCATAGGACCAATTTAAGCCGTACACTCCACAAAGCTGGGCTTTATGGAAGAGTGGCTAGAAAAAGCCATTGCTTAAAGACAAAAAAAGCAAACATGTTTGGTGTTCGCCAAAAGGCATGTGGGAAACTCCCCAAAAATATGGAAAATAGGTACACTGGTCAGATGAGACTAAAATTGAGCTGTTTGGCCATCAAGGAAATCGCTATGTCTGGCGGAAACCCAACACCTCTCATCACTCCGAGTAAACCATACCCACAGTGAAGCATGGTGGTGGCAGCATCATGCTGTTGGAATGTTTTTCATCTGTAGGGACTGGGAAATTGGTCTGAATCGAAGGAATGATGGAGGGAGCTACAGTAAATACAGGGACATTCTTGAGTGAAACCTGTTTCAGTCTTCCAGAGATTTGAGACTGGGATGGACGTTCACCTTCCAGCAGGACAATGACCCGAAACATAATGCTAAAGCAACACTCGAGTGGTTTAAACATTTAAATGTCTTGGAATTGTCACATCCCTCCTGCTACGCGCTCTGGTGTTCATCCGGTGTCTTCTTGACCTGCAGGTACTCCCTCTGTACACTCTCTCTCCCCCTCTCCTTCTCTGTGTGTTTGTGTGGTTAGAGACAGTTGTTCTGGAGTCAGAGTAGATCCCTATCAGCTGCAACTCGTTCCATAATCAAGACCTCTACAAATACTCAGTCCTGACACTTCCACTCTGCCAGATCGTAATCTCTGCTCAATACCGCTCTGTCTCTGGCTTCTGTCTCCTGTTCCACATCTCACCATCCAACTACCTTGATCTGGATTTTAGTCACCACCACTACCTTGGATTCCCCTCAGGACCTGTTTACCCTGTTCAACTCATCCAACTCCAACCTCAGTCTCCACATCTCACCACCACTACCTTGGATTCCCCTCAGGACCTGTTTACCCTGTTCTACTCAACCAACTCCAACCTCAGTCTCCACATCTCACCACCACTACCTTGGATTCCCCTCAGGACCTGTTTACCCTGTTCTACTCAGCCAACTCCAACCTCAGTCTCAGGACCTGTTTACCCTGTTCTACTCAGCCAACTCCAACCTCAGTCTCAGGACCTGTTTACCCTGTTCTACTCAGCCAACTCCAACCTCAGTCTCAGGACCTGTTTACCCTGTTCTACTCATCTAACTCCAACCTCAGTCTCAGGACCTGTTTACCCTGTTCTACTCATCTAACTCCAACCTCAGTCTCAGGACCTATTTACCCTGTTCTACTCAGCCAACTCCAACCTCAGTCTCCACATCTGTTTTTTCTGCAACTCATCTGAGCTTCCCTGGATCTGCACTCCATATCTCCCTGTGTTACAATTAATATTTTGGTTATTTCATCCCTGTTTCCTCATCTGAGTCTGCTCTTGGGTTCCCCTGTGTCGCTCTGCATAACAGGAATGGCCTAGTCAAAGCCCAGAACTCAATCCAATTGAGAATCTGTGGAATTACTTAACTATTGCTGTACACCAGCGGAACCCATCCAACTTGAAGGAGACTGAAGCAGTATTGCGTTGAAGAATGAGTAAAAGTCCCAGTGGCTAGATGTGCCAAACTAATAGAGACATACCCCAAGAGACTTGCAGCTCTCATTACTGCAAAAGGTGGCCCTACAAAGTATTGACTTTGTGGGGGTGAATAGTTATGCACCCTCAAGTTTTCATTTTTTTTGTCTTATTTCTTGTTTGTTTCACAATAAAACATATTTTGCATCATCAAAGTGGTAGGCATATTGTGTAAATAAAATGATACAACCCCCCCCCCCCAAAAAAAAATCAATTTTAAATCCAGGTTGTAAGGCAACAAAACAAAAATGCCAAGGGGGTGAATACTTGGCAAGCAACTGTGTGTGTGTGTGTGTGTGTGTGTGTGTGTGTGTGTGTGTGTGTGTGTGTGTGTGTGTGTGTGTGTGTGTGTGTGTGTGTGTGTGTGTGTGTGTGTGTGTGTGTGTGTGTGAATATATCCCACCACTGAAAGGTCCTCTCTGTAGTAGGCCATGCAGGGCCATGCATGGGAGCAGGTAGACGTCGTTGGAGAACCACCCCATTCTAACGGTGTATTTCACCACTTCATTCCGTCCACCAGAGGGAGCAGGTAGCCCTCGTTGGACAACCCCCACCACCAGAGCAGAGGACTGCTTGATCTCAACCCACAATCCTATGCAGCTCTGTGGAGTGGTTCTGAATGGGCCTTTAATATATATATATTATATATATATATATATATATATATATATATATATATATATATATATATATATATATATCTAGACCTAGACCCTTATGGCTGTCCTTCATCTCTACCTCTCTCAGTTCAATTCAATCCAAAGGGCTTTATTGGGAAACATTGCCAAAGCAAGATGAATATACAAGAAACAAAAGTGAAATAAAATAAGAAAATGAACAGTAAACATTACACTCACAAAAGTTTCAAAGGAATAGAGACATTTCAAATGTCATATTATGTATTTATACAGTGTTTTAACCATATGTAAATAGTTAAAGTACAAAAGGGAAAATAAATAAACATACATATGGGTTGTATTTACAATGGTGTTTGTTATTCACTGGTTGCCCTTTTCTTGTTGCAACAGGTCACAAACCTTGCAGCTATGAAGGCACACAGTATTTGGTATTTCACTTACTAGATATGGGAGTTTATCAATATGTGATTTGTTTTCAAATTATATGTGTATCTGTGTAATCTGAGGGAAATATGTGTCTCTAACATGGTCATACATTTCACAGGAGGTTAGGAAGTGCAGCTCAGTTTCCACCTCATTTTGTGGGCAGTGAGCACATAGCCTGTCTTCTCTTGAGAGCCATGTCTGCCTACGGCGGCCTATCTCAATAGCAAGGCTATGCTCTCTGAGTCTGTACATAGTCAAAGCTTTCTTTAAGTTTGGGTCAGTCACAGTGGACAGGTATTCTGCCGCTGTGTACTCTCTGTTTAGGGCCAAATAGCATTCTCGTTTGCTCTGTTTTTTTGTTAATTCTTTCCAATGTGTCAAGTGATTATCTTTTTGTTTTCTCATGCTTTGGTTGGGTCTAATTGTGTTGCTGTTCTGGGGCCTTTCTCTCTTTCTCTCTCTTTCTCTCTCTCTCTTTTTCTCTCCTCTCTATCTTTCTCTCTTTCTCTTTCTCTCTCTTTCTCTCTCCTCTCTATCTATCTCTTTCTCTCTCTCTGTCTCTCTCTCTCGCTCTACCTCTGTTTCATAGTGGTCTCTGTGAAACTGTAGGTTAACGTAAATGTTTGACATGTGGCAGGGGTGGTATGGGAGGGATGGCAAGGGGAGGGATGGCAAGGGGTGGTATGGGAGGGATGGCAAGGGGTGGTATGGGAGGGATGGCAAGGGGTGGTATGGGAGGGGTGGCAAGGGGTGGTATGGGAGGGGTGGCAAGGGGTGGTATGGGAGGGATGGCAAGGGGTCAGAGGTTGCAGGTTGGTGATGAGACACGAGAGTGTCAGAGACATAAATATTATAGACCTCCAAACTATTTCACCCTGTGTCCTGTCGGTGTCAGTCACAGTTGTTTTTCTCACTCTCCCTCGTTCTGTCCCTCTCACTGCACCTCTCCCTCTTCCTTCCCCTCTCACTGCCCGTCTTCCTCTCCCTCTCACTGTACCTGTCCCTCTTCATCTTCCTCTCCCTCTTACTGTCCCTCTCCCTCTTCCTCTCCCTGTCCCTGTTCCTCTTCCTCTCCCTCTCATTGTACCTGTCCCTCTTCATCTTCCTCTTCCTCTCCCTCTTACTGTCCCTCTCCCTCTTCCTCTCCCTGTCCCTGTTCCTCTTCCTGTCCCTCTCCCTGTCCCTCTATCTCTTCCTCTCACTGTCCCTCTCCCTCTCACTCTCCAATCCTATATCTGCACCTGCAGGGAACATATCTAAGCACAAAGCCTCACACATCTCAATTGAGCTTCTCTGGACACACACAGAAAAACACAGAAACACACAGAAAAACACACACACACACACACACACACACACACACACACACACACACACACACACACACACACACACACACACACACACACACACACACACACACACACACACACACACACACACACACACACACGGAGACACACACACACACACACACAAACACACACACACACACACACACACACACACACACACACACAGAAACACACACACACACACACACAGAAACACACAGAAACACACACACACACACACACACACACACACACACGTGTGTGTTCACCCCCATGTGTGTTTTTTTCCACTGATTATCTCTCTGATATCTAGTGGAAGCAATGCTGCTGAATGCCCTTCCCCCTGACAGCACTCAGTCTGTCTACTCTGTCTGCCTTTCACAACACGGACTCTGCAACTCTCCCTCTCCATCTCACTACAGAGAGACTGACTTTCATTTCATTGTACAATGTACATTTACAGAATGTAGAAACTGTAAAAACTGCAGAGTGTTAAATGATATGAATGTGAATCGGTATCTTCTCACCTCTTACCTGTTTAGTGGTCTCCATGCAGTCTGATATTACACGACTTGGTACTTTCCTGCAGTTCAGCATTTTGTGTCATGACAATGAGGGCTTCTATTGGAGTGTGATAGTCATCAAGCACTGCTCTTTGGTTCTGTGTGTGTCCCACGGATTGGCCTCGCCTGCTGTCAATCATCTGATATAACCAGTGATGCAGATGTGATTACCTTCATAAGGCGGGTCGTCTACCTATCTGACACACATCACAGGGAGCCCTCCTCTCTAACATAAACTATATATAGTGTCACTCTCTCACCCACTCTCAGTCTACATGCCAGCCAGGTAAGTTGTCCTTGGCTTTATCCACATTGCGGTAACAGTCTTTTGGGATATCCCAATTTGCATCATCTGTTCCATCTCCCATCGGCATGGAGCAACAGTGGACACTGCGGCGGGCACCTCCACAGACACCTAGCAGGATAAGTATCTTCTGGGTCCTGACACTGCGTCAGGCAGCCAACAGAACACATCTGTGGGTTCTGCTCAGCCTCCTGGTGCTCTACCCCACCTCCCTGGCTACAGCTGGCGGGTCCGGATCCAGGGTTGGGGCTGGTCTGGGGCTAGGGTGTGTGAGTCTGGGTGACAGTGAGCTGCCTGAGCTGCAGTCTGAGGGGGACGTAGTGATAGGCGGTCTGTTCCCTCTCCACTACCTTGCCCTAGAGCCAGAGCACAGCTACAGGACCAAGCCCCAACACACACAGTGCAACGGGTGAGTGAAGCAAAGGGTTCTCCCTGGAATACTAGAGGATTGTTACGACGGGATGTTCTTTTCTCCTGTTGAGAACGTTTTTTTATCTAGCCGAGAGCACGGAATTAATATATTTTCAAACAGTCTTCCTGCTGTTCTAAACCTTTCTCACTCTGTCTCCCTCTCTGCCTCTCTCTCTGTCTCCCTCTCTCTCTCTCCCTTTCTGCCTCGCTCTCTGCCTTGCTCTCTGCCCCTCTCTCTGCCTCGCTCTCTGCCTCGCTCTCTGCCTCGCTCTCTGCCCCTCTCTCTGTCTCCCTCTCATTCTACCTCTACGTCTGTCTCTCTGTATCTCTCTTTCTCTGCCTCCCTCTCTGTCTCCCTCTCCCTGTCTGTCTCTCTCTCTCTTTCTCTGCCTCCCTCTCTGTCTCCCTGTCTGTCTCTCTCTGTCTCTCTCTGCCTGCCTCTCTGTGTAGTTTTGACCACAGAGCCTTCCGTTGGATGATGACCATGGTGTTTACAGTGGATGAGATTAACCGTAACTCAACCTTACTGCCAGGTGTGAGGCTAGGCTACAGAATCTTGGACAGCTGTGACCACGTCCACACCAGCCTGAGAGGGGCGCTCTCCGTGGTCACTGGGAAGAGGACTGAGGAGCACATAGAGAAGGGGGTGGAGGAGAGGATGCCTGGGTGCCTGGCTGGAGCCCCTGTACCTGCTGTCGTCGGTCTAGCCTCCTCCACCCCTACAGGGGCTGTGGCTCACACCCTAGGCCCCTTCAATATCCCACTGGTGAGAGAGAGACAGAGACAGAGATAGGTAGTTTAACATGTATAATATATTGTTCTCTCCACAGGTGAGCTACTTTGCAACCTGTACCTGTCTGACAGATAAACTCTCCTACCCCTCGTTCCTGCGGACTGTGCCCAGTGACCTGTTCCAGGTGTGAAGGACGATGAGAAAGTTTTTGACATAAGTAGTGCAAAAGCAATGTGTTAAGTGGACTTTTATGTCTTCATGCTCAGTTTACTAAACTCCAGTTAAATAATCACCTCCTTATATTGCAAATGGCTAGAGAAAAACTATCAAATTTAATTACAGTGCCAGATGACAATGAGGTTTATGGTAAATGTTTCTCTGAACACATTGCTTTTCCTGCTATGAAAATGTCCCACCATAATTTCTCTCATGCCATGATCTCTGTCTAATCCTTCTTTATCTCATCCTAGGTTCGTGGTTTAGTCCAGTTGGTGAGCCACTTCGGCTGGCGCTGGGTTGGCATCCTGGGCACCTCTGATGACTACAGTCGCTATGGCATCCAGGCCTTTACCCAGCAGCTGAAGGACCAGGGAGGCTGCCTGGCGTTCCACCTTACCATCCCCAATTCGCCCTCCCCAGCTGGGCTACGTGCCATGGCCGACACCCTGCAGAGCTCCAGGGCTCGCGTGGTGGTAGCCTTCGCTACAGAGGGCCAGCTGCTGGAGTTTCTCTCTGAGGTGAGTTCTCCTCTTTAAAATATTCTGTCAGGTATTTACTTCATTTGGATTAATTTATCTTCCTTTCTTCTCGTTTTATTGTGCTAAATAAAACGATGTAGAAACTCTCTGAGTACGCGGATAAGCAACGTACAATTACCAACGGTATAATTCCTCGTTCTCAGCTGGCAGCGAGAAACATTACAGGATTCCAGTGGGTTGCCAGTGAGGCTTGGGTTACGGCCAGCCTGCTCACCTCCCCTCAGTTCCACCCACTGCTACAGGGCACCCTGGGCTTCTCCTTCCCAGGAGTCTGTATCCCTGGCCTGGGGGACTTCCTGCTGAAGGTCAGGCCCTCGCCCACACCGGGGTCTGAGTTCATCAATATGTTCTGGGAGGAACTGTTTGGCTGCAGGTTGGATTTTGGGGCGGGCAGCAACTCAAAGAGTTCTGGGCTGACTGCTATGTGTACTGGTTCAGAAGACCTGAGGGACACAGAGAGCAGCTACTCTGACGTGTCTCGGGTCAGGATCTCCTATAACGTGTATAAGGCAGTGTATGCTGTAGCCCACGCACTACACCAGCTGCTACAGTGTGACTCTACTGGACACGGACAAGCTCAGGAGAAGTGTAACACCAGCACATATTTTACACCCAGACAGGTAGGATGTGTGTGTGTGTGTGTGTGGTGTGTGTGTGTGTGTGTGTGTGTGTGTGTGTGTGTGTGTGTGTGTGTGTGTGTGTGTGTGTGTGTGTGTGTGTGTGTGTGTGTGTGTGTGTGTGGTGTGTGTGTCTGTGTCTGTGTCTGTGTCTGTGTCTGTGTCTGTGTGTGTGTGTGGTGTGGTGTGTGTGTGTGTGTGTGTGTGGTGTGGTGTGTGTGTGTGTGTGTGTGTGTGTGTGTGTGTGTGTGTGTGTGAGTAAGTAAGTATGATTATTTATTCATATATTTCCAGTAATATTTAATAATCCTTCTCCGTGACATGTTTTTAGGACATTATCTCCTCCCCTCACCCTCTGGTTTTCTCCAGCTCTTACACCACCTGAAGAGGGTGAATTTCACCAATCAGTTTGGGGAGAAGGTGCATTTTGATGCCAATGGGGAGCCAGTTCCCCTCTATGACATTATTAACTGGCAGAAGGTCAGCAGTGGAGATATCAAGTTCAAGAAGGTGGGAAGCTATGACGGCTCTGCCCCCCTCAGCCAACAATTGCAGATTGATGAGAGCGCCATCGTGTGGATAGGAGGGCAATCACAGGTGGGTTGTGCTGGAAGCTGAGTTGTGGAATGAAGTAGTGTCCATTTAAGCGAAAAAAATGCAGCTTTCCACAAATAAGACTTAACTAGAACTAAAGTAAATGAGGGGCCTTTGTGTGGAATCAGAGTGTTCTCCCCTATGCAGTATTTAAGAGGCACAGTGGAAGACCTATGTGTGTGACTGTGCCCTGTATCTCTCCCCAGGTGCCAGTGTCTCTGTGCAGTGCCCCCTGCCCTCCAGGCAGCAGACAGGCCCGTCGTCCAGGAGAGCCTCCTTGCTGCTTCGACTGCCTGCCCTGTGCAGCTGGGGCGATCAGCAACCAGACAGGTACACACACGGTGACACAACGCACCACGATTCGAAAGTACTGCTCTTATTTCTATATCATTTCATGTAGACCAATGTGTGTGCGCATTGTGTCCTCCCATGCAGGTTCCTTAGACTGCACTAGATGTCCTGAGTTCTACTGGTCAGACAGAGACAGGGTGAAGTGCGTCGCTGGGATAGAAGACTTCCTGTCCTTCTATGACACCATGGGAATCATCCTGGTGTCACTCTCCCTGCTGGGTGTTGTCTCGACAACCACCGTCACAGCCATCTTCCACCGTTTCCGTGCCACGCCCGTTGTCAAGGCCAACAACTCAGAGCTGAGCTTCCTGCTTCTCCTGTCACTCCAGCTTTGCTTCTTGTGCTCGCTGCTGTTCATTGGGCGTCCCTCTGCGTGGTCGTGTGGGTTACGCCAGGCAGCGTTTGGGGTAAGCTTCGTGCTCTGCCTCTCCTGCCTCCTGGTCAAGACCATCGTAGTGCTGCTGGCCTTCAGGGCCACTGTACCAGGCTCCAGTGCTCTGATGAAACTGTTTGGACCTTCCCAGCAGAGGACACTGATTCTCTGCTCCACCTCACCTCAGGTAGAACCGTTGAACTCATTAAATAGTAGTCCTACTAAATAATCTTTTGATGTTTGTCATGTTGGTCAGCCACATGATACTTGTTGTTCCACTCCTTCCCCTAGGTGTGTCTCTGTGCTGGCTGGCTCTCCATGGCTCCTTCCATCCCGTTTAGGAACTCTTCGTACCAGGGTCTGACTGGCATGGTAGTGCTGGAGTGTAAGGAGCCCTGGCCCCCAGGGTTCTATTTGGTGCTGGGCTACATCGGCTTGCTGGCCTCTCTCTGTCTCCTCTTAGCCTTCCTGGCCAGGAAACTCCCTGACACCTTCAACGAGGCCAAGCTCATCACCTTCAGCATGCTGATCTTCTGTGCTGTATGGATCTCCTTCGTCCCTGCCTACGTCAGCTCTCCTGGGAAGTACACTGTAGCTGTGGAGATATTTGCCATCTTAGCCTCTAGTTTTGGACTGCTGCTGTGCATCTTTGCCCCTAAATGTTACATCATCTTACTGAGACCAGAGAGGAACACTAAGAAAACACTAAGAAAGGGATGACAGGGAAACAACAGGAAAACCAGAAATGATCAAAGTTGAGATTTAAAGTTATTACATACAGTACCAGGCAGATGTTTGGACACACCTTCTCATTCTACATTGTAGAATAATAGCGAAGACATCAAAACTATGAAATAACACATATGGAATCATGTAGTAACCAAAAACGTGTTAAACAAATCTCAATATATATTACATTTGATATTCTTCAAAGTAGCCACCCTTTTTATTGATGACAAGGTGGCACACACTGGAATTCTCTCAACCAGCTTCATGAGGTAGTCACCTGGAATGCATTTCAATTAACAATTGTGCCTTGTTAAAAGTTCATTTGTGGAATTAATTTTCAGGAAAGGAACAACTACTTAAGGACACCAATAATAAAAAGAGACTTGCTTTGGCCAAGAAATACGAGCAATAACATTAGACCTGTGGAAATATCTCCTTTGGTCGGATGAGTCCAAATTTGAGATTTTTGGTTCCAACTGTCTTTGTGAGATGCAGAGTAAGTGAATGGATGATCTCCACATCTATGGTTACCACCATGAAGCATGGAGGAGGAGGTGTAATGATGTGGGGGTGCTTTGCTGGTGACACTGTCTGTTATTTTTTTTTATATTCAAGGCACACTTAACCAGCATGACTACCACAGCATCTGCAGCAATACACCATCCCATCTGGTTTGCACTTAGTGGGACTATCATTTGTTTTTCAACAGGACAATGACCCAACACAGCTCAAGTGGCCAACAAGTGCTCAGCATATGTGGGAACTACTTCAAGACTGTTGGAAAAGCATTCCAGGTGAAGCTAGATGAGAGAATGCCAAGAGTGTGCAAAGCTGTCATCAAGGCAAGCTACTTTGAAGAATCTAAAATGTAAATTATTTTTGGATTTGTTTAACACTTTTTTGATTACTACATGAATCCATATGTGTTATTTCATAGATTTGACGTTATTATTATTACTATTATTATACTGTGTAGAAAATAATAGAAATGAAGAAAAACCCTTGAATGAGTAGGTGTGTCCAAACTTTAGACTGATACTGCAAGTAAAGAACAACTTAGTGTTAAGTGTGACTCATAACCACAGCTCATAATGGTTGCTTCCCACTACAGTACTTGTGATCCAGAGTGGTGCAGCGGTCAAAGGAAATGCATATCAGTGCTAGAGGCGTCACTATAGACCCTGATTCCGGGCTGCATCACAACCGGCCGTGATTGGGAGGCCCGTATTGCGATGCACAATTGGCCCAGCGTCGTCAATGTTAGGGTTTGGCTGGGGTAGTATGTAATTGTAAATAAGATTTTGGTATTAAATGACTTGTTAAAAAAATAGAAAATGAAGTACTCTATATTGCACTAGAAACTATTTGGCTTCTTGAACAGTGTGTGTCTTAATTAATCTGGTAGGTGATGTAAGCATGAACATCACTGGACACTGGGTTGAAGTGTTTGTTAATGTGAATAAGGTTGGCATATTTGTGATCTGTAATTAATAAAATGTAAAGAATATAAAAAACAAGGTATCTAACAAATGTGGATTGACTGGCCAAGCAAGCATTGACAAGACACCGATATATCTGAAAATGTTTATTATATTATAGTATTATAATACATACTACGATGAATTACAATAGCAATTGAACACATGCACTTCAATGTTATGTCAATTCATATAGGAAAAAAGCTTTTCTCCAACAACATGGAAGTGGTTCCACTCTGGAGGCTACTGCGATTCACATCATGTAGCAGGTAAAATCAGATTTTAACACTCGAGATTTGAACAATCACTCATAACATTGAAATATTTAAAGTGACCCTGTTACACGTTAATAGTTACAATGTTACCAATGATTATCTGCTAAATCGTTGGTCATCTCTGTCAGAGTAGTCCTCCCTAACTGTATGATAAACCATATAGCTGAACGTTACAATGTTTTTTTTTCACTCAATCATTTCTTAATAACGTTTATCATTGGATGTCTTCTCCATGAGGTGTTTCTTGGTGTTCTTCTCTGGCCTGAACAGAATAATAAAGCATTTAGGAACAAATAACAGAAAGAACAACCCAAAGCTAGAGGTGATGATGGCAAAGATCTCCACAGCTACAGTCAACTTCCCAGGAGAGCTGACATAAGCTGGGATAAAGGTGATCCAGACTGCACAGAATATGAGCATGCTGAAGGTGATGAATTTGGCCTCATTGAAGTTATCAGGCAGCTTCCGAGCCAGAAAAGCCAGCACAAAGCACAAGAGAGACAGGAGTCCTATATAGCCCAACACAGCCCAGAAACCAATAGCTGAACCCACATCACACTCTAGAATGATCTTTTCCTTGTAGGTAGTGAGGTTTTTAATGGGGAAGGGAGGGGACAGGACCAACCACAGAGTGCATATCATAGCCTGGACAAACGTGAAGGACACTACAGTCAATCTCTGCTGTTGAGGACCAAACCATTTCATGACATTACTGGCTGGAAGTGTAGCCCTGAAGGCCATCAACACCACTATTGTTTTCCCCAGAATACAAGAGATGCAGAGAACGAAGGTGATGCCAAACGCTGTGTGACGCAGCATACAGGACCAGTCAGAGGGCCGGCCAATGAAAGTAAGAGAACACAGAAAACACAGAGCCAAGGAGAAGAGCAGCAGGAAGCTCAGCTCAGAGTTGTTGGCCCTGACGATGGCAGACGTTCGGTGCTGGTAGAATACGGTTGCCGTGGCGATGGCCAGACAAGCCCCGCCCATAGAGCAGGCAGTCAGGATGATTCCGAGGACCTCGTGGAAGGACAGGAACTCCACAGGCTTAAGGATACAGCGGTCTCTCTCAGCGTTGGGCCAGTACTCCTCGGGACAGATCAGACAGTCTGAAGAATCTGACCAGGACAAAACAACAGACATCAAATGTTAATAATAATAGAATTAGGTTTTATTTATTTGAAAATACATGTCCCACAATGCTGCACTTCTGCAGATTACAATAAAGAATGTTGAATTAATGTGCAGCTTAAATGAGATAATAAGAACAGGAACATGATTGATAGACACTACCTTTGTAGTGCTGGTAATATAAATAAACCACTACTTAGTAAACCGGGATAGAAATTACTTCATATTTTTGCCAACTGTTCCTATAGTCCTACCTGTGTTATTGCTGATCTCTCCCTCTGCACATTGGATGCAGTCATAACAGCATACAGGCTTTCCTTTCTGTACAGCCTTACGAGTGCCTGGGGGACAGCTCTCACTGCACACTGACACAGGTACTTGTGTACTGTTCTTTACCCAGGTGATTTCCCTCTCCATGTCAAGCCTCTGGTCAGGAGGCAGGGATGCATCATAGCGCCCCACTGTCACAAACTCCATCTTCCCACTCTCCCGTCTCTGCCAGTTGACCAGCTCATAGGTGGCCACTGGGTCTCCGTTGGCATCGAAAGACACCTGGTACCCGTTACGAGAGAAGTTCACCCTCCTCAATCTCTCCAGGACCTGGTGTTTCGAAGGGCAAGGGAGAGAGGGGACGGGAGAGAGAGAGAGAGAGAGAGAGAGGGGAAGAGAGATGGAGAGAAGGGAAGAGAGATGGAGAGAGGGGTCGCGAGAGATGGAGAGAGGGGAAGAGAGATGGAGAGAAGGGAAGAGAGATGGAGAGAGGGGTCGCGAGAGATGGTGTGAGGGGAAGAGGGATGGAGAGATAGATGGATAGAGGGGAAGAGAGAGATGGAGTGTGGGAGAGAGTGAAACAGAACATTCATTTAACTCATATGTTTATCAGAAGTGTTACTTCATAACCAGCCGTAATGTCCTTCATACACTTAGTCTAAATAAACATATATATCAGAACATTATACTATTGTCTTGTCATTCACCTGTGTTGGCTTCACATTGAGGTTTTTGTCACAGTTCACAGTGGAGTTTTCTCTCTCTTCACAAACAATGCTGTGGATGGCGTGTGCTATGGCATAAACAGCTTTATACACCATGTTAGTGACACGCAGCTGGGATGTATCTGTGTAGGGGGTCTGTAGCTGCTGTATATCCTCACTGCCATCACACACCTTCTCCTCAACCCCAACACCTGTAGAGGTCCCTACAGACAGACAGACCAATAGACAGACATACATACATACATACATACATACATACATACATACATACATACAGACAGACAGACAGACAGACAGACAGACAGACAGACAGACAGACAGACAGACAGACAGACAGACAGACAGACAGACAGACAGACAGATAGATAGATAGATAGATAGATAGATAGATAGATAGATAGATAGATAGATAGATAGATAGATAGATAGATAGATAGACAGATAGATACCTGTCCTCAGCCTACAGCCAAAGGCTCCCTCCCAGAACTCAGTGAGCAGGGGAGAGTTGGACACCTTCTGTGGGGAGAGGTCCAGGAGGAAGTCCCTAAGGCCGGGGATGACAGAGCGTTGGATGCCAAATCCGATGGCCCCAGCACAGAGGCCGAAACGCAGCATATCTGGATCAGTGACCCAGGTCTCACTTCCGATCCACTGGCGGGGCGGAGAGGGCAGGCGTTCCATCTCCCTCAGCAGGATCCTCATTTCCCCAGTGGCTGCAAATGCAACCACCACCTGGGCTGTGGATCTGGGGAACATGATTATATCATATGCTTTATATGCTGGTCATGTTTGTCATTCATTGGAATGTCTCAGTGAAGTGAACATGAACATTAGTATTAATCAACACTTTTGACATGCAAATCATGTTGGTCTCACAGATCAGCTTTTGGAAAAGAGAGAAATTATTAACAATCATATTTTTTATAAATATGGGCTTGCATCTGTGTGAATGAAAAGTTCACAAGTTATCACGGATCACCTGCGGATCACGTCGGCCACCCGTTGCACTCTGCTGAGTGGGTTGGTACGGGAGAAGGCTTCAGAATACTCCACACAGATACCCTCCTCTTGTGCTGCCTGCAGGAAAGCAGCCATCCCGTAATTACCGTAGTCAGAGTCGGAACGGACCGCCCCAATCCAGGTCCAGCCGAAGTGCCTGATGAGGTGGGCCAGAGCAGCAGCCTGGAACTGATCACTGGGGATGGTTCTGAAGAAGGTTGGATACTGTTTCTTATCACTCAGACACGCACAGGTGGAAAAGTGGCTCACCTGGTTAAAAACAGACAGTCGAAAACATGAGAACGATCATCATGTCGGCCAAACAAGTTTTAGTTATTGGCAACTTCCTGCTTTTTTTGTTTAGCTGTGTTGTATGATGTTAGGGAGACATTAATAATAATAATGTATTGTTTTTCATTGTGCCAGATTGAAACGGATACATATTTCTGCCCGTTTCTATCTTTGTTGTTCTATTCATATTGATAATAGTATTATAAGACATACTGGTGTTGTGAAAAACATGAGTAAAAGGTGTGACACTAATCCCTGGTCTCCCATAACAACCTCGCCTATGAAAGGTAGTCCTCAGATCATGTTTTAATGCCTACAGAAGTTCTCCAGACTCATAGTCTTGAGTCTATGTTCAAATGCCTTTCTCCTCAAAATTTCAGGAAAATTGGCTAATTAAAAGTTGAACACATTCCTGAAAGAGAGGCAATAGAAATACAGTAAATTAAACAAAGCTGAATGATTTCTTTCCGTAGGAGATTACCTGAGGAATTCCAAAAGGGCCGATGATGCGCAACATGCTGATGGTAGGCGAGGAGGCAGACTCGCCCACGATAGCTGTTACTGTAGGCGACCCCGAGCACTGTTCTCCGGTATCAAACATTGGGTCCAGGCCATTAGCCAGATGGAAGGCCACATTCATGGCCATGGGGACCGTGTTGCACGAGTCGTGCACTTGATATCCGAGTGTGACACCCGGTAGGAGATCCGAACTGTTGTTTATCTCGTTAACTGCGAAGACCATGGCGCGCGAGAAGCGCAATTCACGGGAGTTCAAACTGTAAATAAAAGATAGGTGACTGAGCACCACTTGACTAAATGGTAAACTAGTCTATAGAATATATGGTTATACGAGGGCAAACATCTCCATATTTAGTCTTATTTTCCACTGTCTACAAGCCTACACATTTGATATCGGGACTTGAGGACATTGTAATATAACCTGCATTTGAAAATGTGACACTTTGTAACAGTAGTCTTTACCTACTCTCTCAGATACAAACACACTTTTTACCTGTCTTAAAAACACTGTTAATCTGTCTTTAAAACAATGGTTATATGTCTTTAAAATACTGTTTTCCTGTCTTTAAACACACTGTTTCCCTGTCTTTAACACACTGTTTATCTGTCTTTAAACACTGTCTTCGTGTCTTTAAAACACAATTTATCTGTCTCCCCACACAGCCCGAGTCCTGTCCCCTGTTCCCTCTTGCGTTCACTGACCTCCCTGTGCACTGCAGGGGCTCAGGCAGGCTGGTGAAGCTGTGATCCACAGTGTGCATATAGCTGTGGATGGAGAAAACACCCCCGATGACAAAGTCCCCGTCCTGGGAGAACGCCGGAGGACGAGGGGTGCCTTGGAGCTTGCATCTGACAGACTCCAGCTCAGAGGCAGAGGCAGACGAGAGCAAGGCGAGCCCACCAGCCACCACAGCTAGATGTAGTAGAACCAGACTACCAGCCAGACTTGGATCCAGAGCAGGAGACGGAGAGAGCCTCATTCCTCTGATGTGTAGAGGGTATGGGGTAGCACAGCGCCACACAAACCTTCATAGGTCAGGTTACCTCTCTTCTCTGGGTTAAATACCCACTGTACCTCTGTGGGGATTCCTCTAGGGGCCACACTGTGGGTATGGCCATGCCATGGAGGGAGGGGTTAGAAGCTGCTCTGCTCACCCTGCTTCTTTCAGCTATAGAGAGTGTATGCACCAGTATCAGAACTACGTTGACTGGAATGGTTTAGATAGACATAAACATACATTAGACACAGAATAACCATGAGCCTCTCTTATATTTCTCTTACGGTCTAGTGCTCTTGGCATGCTGGTTCTTCACTGTATTTATTCAAAGGTCTAATCAATGTTTCACTTCACCTGAGGTATATTTCCTCTATAGTCTAGTTGCCTCTTTTATTTTCCCCCTACAATCTAGTCGTGGCATTCAGGCACTACTCAGTACTTCCCATATAGTCTAGTCTTCTTGGTACGCTGGCAGTACACAGTGTTTATTCAAAAAGTCTAGTCCTATTGGTACGCTTCTTCTCTTATATTTCTCCTACAGTATAGTCCTCTTGGTACGCTTCCTCTCTTATATTTACCCAAAAGTGTAGTCCTCTTGGTACGCTTCCTCTCTTATATTTCCCCTATAGTCTAGTCCTCTTGGTAAGCTTCCTCTCTTATATTTACCCAAAAGTGTAGTCCCCTTGGTACGCTTCCTCTCTTATATTTCCCCTATAGTCTAGTCCTCTTGGTAAGCTTCCTCTCTTATATTTACCCAAAAGTGTAGTCCCCTTGGTACGCTTCCTCTCTTATATTTCCCCAAAAGTGTAGTCCCCTTGGTACGCTTCCTCTCTTATATTTCCCCTATAGTCTAGTCCTCTTGGTAAGCTTCCTCTCTTATATTTCCCCTATAGTCTAGTCCTATTGGTACACTTCCTCTCTTATATTTCCCCTACAGTATAGTCCCCTTGGTACGCTGGCAGTACACTGTATTTATTCTAAAGTCTAGTCCTGTTGGTACGCTTCCTCTCTTATATTTCCCCTACAGTCTAGTCCTCTTGGTAAGCTTCCTCTCTTATATTTCCCCTACAGTCTAGTCCTCTTGGCACGTTGCCTTACAGTTAAAGTCAGAAGTTTACATTCACCTTAGCTAAATACATTTAAACTCAGTTTTTCAAAATTCTTAACATTTTATCCAAGTAAAAATTCCCTGTTTTAGGTCAGTTAGGATCACCACTTCATTTTAAGAATGTGAAAAGTCAGAATCTAGTCGAGAAAATTATTTATTTCAGCTTATATTTCTTTCATTACAATCCCAGTGGGTCAGAAGTTTGCATACACTCAATTAGTATTTGGTAGCATTGCCTTTAAATTGTTTAACTGTGTCAAACGTTTTGGGTAGCCTTCCACAAGCTTCCCACAATAAGTTGGGTGAATTTTGGCCCATTCCTCTTGACAGAGCTGGTGTAACTTGATTGCCCATGCTTTTTCAGATCTGCCCACAAATGTTCTATTGCATTGAGGTCAGGGTTTTGTGATGGCCACTCCAATACCTTGACTTTGTTGTCCTTAGGCCATTTTTGGAAGTATGCTTGGGGTCACAGTACATTTGAAAGACCCATTAGCAACCAAGCTTTAACTTCCTGACTGATGTCTTGAGATGTTGCTTCAATATATCCACAGAATTTTCTCGCCTCATGATGCCATCTATTTTGTGAAGTGCACCACTCCCTCCTGCAGCAAAGCAACCCCACAACATGATGCTGCCACCCCCGTGCTTCACGGTTGGGATGGCGTTCTTCGGCTTGCAATTCTCCCCCTTTTTCCTCCAAACATAACGATGGTCACCATATTTTTCCCTGTGTGCAGTTGGAAATCGTAGTCTGGCATTTTTATGGCATTTTTGGATCAGTGGCCTCTTCCTTGCTGAGCGGCATATCAGGTTATATTGATATAGGACTTGTTTTTACTGTGGATACAGATATTTTCAGACATCTTCACAAGGTCCTTTGCTGTTGTTCTGGGATTGATTTGCACTTTTCGCACCAAAGTATTTTAATCTCTAGGAGACAGAACGCGTCTTCTTCCTGAGTGGTATGACGCCTGCATAGTCCCATGGTGTTTATACCTTCATACTATTGTTTGTACAGATGAATGTGGTACCTTCAGGCGTTTGGAAATTGCTCCCAAGGATGAACCAGACTTGTGGAGGTCTACAAGTTTTTTTCTGATTTGATTTGACCATGATGTGAAGCAAAGAGGCACTGAGTTTGAAGGTAGTCCTTGAAATACATCCACAGGTACACCTCCAATTGACTCAAATGACGTCAATCAACCAATCAGAAGCAACTAAAGCCATGAAATATTTTTCTGGAATATTCCAAGCTGTTTAAAAGCACAGTCAACTTAGTGTATGTAAACTTCTCAGCCACTGGAATTGTGAAACAGTGAATTATAAGTTAAATAATCTGCCTGTAAACAATTGTTGGAGGGATTACCGAGATGTCCTGACAGACTTGCCTAAACTATAATTTGTTAACAAGAAATGTGTGGAGTTGTTGAAAAACGAGTTGAAATGACTCCAATCTAAGTGTATGTAAACTTCACACTTCAACTGTGTATGAAAATGTTTTATTATATTATTATCATACATTAATTGATGAATTACTGATCAATTGATTACTGATTACTGATTATTGATCAATTGAACACATGCACTTCAATGTTATATCAATTCATATAGGAATAAAGCTTTTCTCCAACAACATGGAAGTGGTTCCACCCTGTAGGCTACTGCTAATCCCATCATTTAGCAGGTCAAAATAGATTTAAAAAAAACAAAATGTATACCTTCATTTCAACAAGGAACACAGCCTGAGACCAAGGTCTCTGTTACAGCTGGGCTCTGCGTATACATGTTTACACATACAGTTTATGTACAATGATTAAAAAACTAAACTAAACAAGACAAACAAAACAATCACAGATAACACAATAAAAATAAAGCAAGAGAATTAATTTACACGTAGGTTATTCTACTAACAGCACAATAACTTGTCTTTCCCGAAACAGTTACAAGCAATTCAAAAATAAAAATGCTCCAATAAATATTTAAAATGATCAAGGGGGACAAGAGTCTCAAGTTTAAGTTTAGTCTGCAGGCTATTCCATAGGCAAGGAGCGTATTAGGAAAAGGCAGCCATACCCAACTCTGTGGAAATCACATGGGCCTCAAGTGTAGTCCATGCTTGAGACCTGGTTTTAGGATATATCATTCTAATATTGATGAGTGATGATAAATTAGAAGGTAGCTTTCAGTGTTGATGCAGTTGCATGCAGGTAAATAATATCCCAATAATCAATAACAGACATAAAAGTAGCTTGCATCATTTGTCTTCTATTTGTACAGGACAAGCATGTCCTGTTTCCATAGAAGCCGAGCTTGATTTTTAGCCGTCTACAAAGTTTGTCAATGTGCATTTTAAAAGAGTTTATCATCCATTCATATTTATATGCAGAGACCTGATTCATTCGAGAACCATCTAAGCTCGTAAGTGCAAGTGTATTTTCAACCAACTTTTTGAACCTTAATTAAAATCATAAAATGTGTTTTCTTTGCATTTAAATCCAGTTTCAGCTGTATAAAATACACTTGTAATATCTTAAAATCTGCCTCCAATAGTGATAATGCTTGGTCAGCCGTTGAAGCGATAGAGTACATGACAGTGTCATCAGCATATAAATGAATTTGACACTTTCTTATCTCATCACCGATATTGATGATGTAGAGAGTGAACCAAGTATAGAACCTTGTGGGACCCCTTTAACCAACTCCAATGGCTTTGACTGGATGCTGTCAACTCTAACAGCCTGACTTCTATCCTTTATATAGTCATGAAACCAACGCCAGGCATCCAATCCCAGTCCTATTGACGACAGCTAACCCAAAAGAATCGCATACTTGACAGTGTCAAAAGCTTTAGATAAATCAATGAACAAGGCGACTAGGGCATTAGTAATATCATTTTAACACTCTAGATTTCACCAAACTCTCAAAACATTGGAATATCTAAAGTGAACCTGTGTCATGTTACTAGTTACAATGTTACCAATGATCACCTGCTAAAACGTTGGTCATCTCTGTCAGAGTAGTCCTCCCTAACTGTATGATAAACCATAAAGCTGAACGTTAAAATGTTTTTTCCACTCAATCATTTCTTAATAACGGATATCATTGGATGTCTTCTCCATAAGGTGTTTCTTGGTGTTCTTCTCCGGCCGGAACAGAATAATAAAGCATTTAGGAACAAATAATAGAAAGAACAACCCAAAGCTAGAGGTGATGATGGCAAAGATCTCCACAGCTACAGTCAACTTCCCAGGAGAGCTGACATAAGCTGGGATAAAGGTGATCCAGACTGCACAGAATATGAGCATGCTGAAGGTGATGAATTTGGCCTCATTGAAGTTATCAGGCAGCTTCCGAGCCAGAAAAGCCAGCACAAAGCACAAGAGAGCCAGGAGTCCTATATAGCCCAACACAGCCCAGAAACCAATAGCTGAACCCACATCACACTCTAGAATGATCTTTTCCTTGTAGGTAGTGAGGTTTTTAATGGGGAAGGGAGGGGACAGGACCAACCACAGAGTGCATATCATAGCCTGGACAAACGTGAAGGACACTACAGTCAATCTCTGCTGTTGAGGACCAAACCATTTCATGACATTACTGGCTGGAAGTGTAGCCCTGAAGGCCATCAACACCACTATTGTTTTCCCCAGAACACAAGAGATGCAGAGAACGAAGGTGATGCCAAACGCTGTGTGACGCAGCATACAGGACCACTCAGAGGGCCGGCCAATGAAAGTAAGAGAACACAGAAAACACAGAGCCAAGGAGAAGAGCAGCAGGAAGCTCAGCTCAGAGTTGTTGGCCCTGACGATGACAGATGTTCGGTGCTGGTAGAAGACGGTTGCCGTGGCGATGGCCAGACAAGCCCCGCCCATAGAGCAGACAGTCAGGATGATTCCGAGGACCTCGTGGAAGGACAGGAACTCCACAGGCTTAAGGATACAGCGGTCTCTCTCAGCGTTGGGCCAGTACTCCTCGGGACAGATCAGACAGTCTGAAGAATCTGACCAGGACAAAACAACAGACATCAAATGTTAATACTAATAGAATTAGGTTTTATTTATTTGAAAATACATGTCCCACAATGCTGCACTTCTGCAGATTACAATAAAGAATGTTGAATTAATGTGCAGCTTAAATGAGATAATAAGAACAGGAACATGATTGACAGACACTACCTTTGTAGTGCTGGTAATATAAATAAACCACTACTTAGTAAACCGGGATAGAAATTACTTCATATTTTTGCCAACTGTTCCTATAGTCCTACCTGTGTTATTGCTGATCTCTCCTTCTGCACATTGGATGCAGTCATAACAGCATACAGGCTTTCCTTTCTGTACAGCCTTACGAGTGCCTGGGGGACAGCTCTCACTGCACACTGACACAGGTACTTGCGTACTGTTCTTTACCCAGGTGATTTCCCTCTCCATGTCAAGCCTCTGGTCAGGAGGCAGGGATGCATCATAGCGCCCCACTGTCACAAACTCCATCTTCCCACTCTCCCGTCTCTGCCAGTTGACCAGCTCATAGGTGGCCACTGGGTCTCCGTTGGCATCGAAAGACACCTGGTACCCGTTACGAGAGAAGTTCACCCTCCTCAATCTCTCCAGGACCTGGTGTTTCGAAGGGCAAGGGAGAGAGGGGAGGGGAGAGAGAGAGAGAGAGAGAGAGAGAGAGAGAGAGAGAGGGGAAGAGAGATGGAGAGAAGGGAAGAGAGATGGAGAGAGGGGAAGAGGGATGGAGAGATGGATGGATAGAGGGGAAGAGAGAGATGGAGTGTGGGAGAGAGTGAAACAGAACATTCATTTAACTCATATGTTTATCAGAAGTGTTACTTCATAACCAGCCGTAATGTCCTTCATACACTTAGTCTAAATAAGCATATATATCAGGACATTATACTATTGTCTTGTCATTCACCTGTGTTGGCTTCACATTGAGGTTTTTGTCACAGTTCACAGTGGAGTTTTCTCTCTCTTCACAAACGATGCCATGGATGGCGTGTGCTATGGCATAAACAGCTTTATACACCATGTTAGTGACACGCAGCTGGGATGTATCTGTGTAGGGGGTCTGTAGCTGCTGTATATCCTCACTGCCATCACACACCTTCTCCTCAACCCCAACACCTGTAGAGGTCCCTACAGAGAGACAGACCGATAGACAGACATACATACAGACAGACAGACAGACAGACAGACAGATAGATAGATAGATAGATAGATAGATAGATAGATAGACAGATAGATACCTGTCCTCAGCCTACAGCCAAAGGCTCCCTCCCAGAACTCAGTGAGCAGGGGAGAGTTGGACACCTTCTGTGGGGAGAGGTCCAGGAGGAAGTCCCTAAGGCCGGGGATGACAGAGCGTTGGATGCCAAATCCGATGGCCCCAGCACAGAGGCCGAAACGCAGCATATCTGGATCAGTGACCCAGGTCTCACTTCCGATCCACTGGCGGGGTGGAGAGGGCAGGCGGTCCAACTCACTCAGCAGGATCCTCATGTCCCCAATGGCTGCAAATGCAACCACCACCTGGGCTGTGGAGCTGGGGAACATGATTATATCATATGCTTAATATGCTGGTCATGTTTGTCATTCATTGGAATGTCTCAGTGAAGTGAACATGAACATTAGCATTAATCAACACTTTTGACATGCTTAAGATACGCAAATCATGTTGGTCTCACAGATCAGCTTTGGTAAAAGAGAGAAATTAAAAACAATAGTATTTTTTATAAATATGGTCTTGCTTTTGTGTGAATGAAAAGTTCACCAGTAATCATGGATCACCTGCGGATCACGTCAGCCACCCGTTGCACTCTGCTGAGTGGGTTGGTACGGTAGAAGGCTTCAGAATACTCCACACAGATACCCTCCTCTTGTGCTGCCTGCAGGAAAGCAGCCATCCCGTTATTCCCGTAGTCAGAGTCGGAACGGACCGCCCCAATCCAGGTCCAGCCGAAGTGCCTGATGAGGTGGGCCAGAGCAGCAGCCTGGAACTGATCACTGGGGATGGTTCTGAAGAAGGTTGGATACTGTTTCTTATCACTCAGACACGCACAGGTGGAAAAGTGGCTCACCTAGGTAAAAACAGACAGTCGAAAACATGAGAAAGATCATCATGTCGGCCAAACAAGTTTTAGTTATTGGCAACTTCCTGATTTTTTGTTTAGCTGTGTTGCATGATGTTAGGGAGACCTTAATAATAATAATGTATTGTTTTTCATTGTGCCAGATTGAAAAGGATACATATTTCTGCCCTTTTCTATCTTGGTTGTTCTATTCATATTGGTAATAGTATCATAAGACATACTGGTGCTGTGAACAACATGAGTAAAAGGTGTGACACTAATCCCTGGTCTCCCATAACAACCTCGCCTATGAAAGGTAGTCCTCAGATCATGTTTTAATGCCTACAGAAGTTCTCCAAACTTTCTACACAAAATTTCACGCAGAAATGGAATACAGTTGGAATACAGGGCAAGAGGATTTATTTCCTGAAAAAGAGGAGAATATACGGTAGGAATAAGGTAAATTAAAAGTTTAACTCATTCCTGAAAGAGAGGAGTATATACAGTAGGAATACAGTAAATTAAAAGAAGCTGAATAATTTCTTTCCATTGAAGTTCACCTGAGGAATCCCGAAAGGGCCGATGACGCGCAACATGCTGATGGTTGGCGTGGAGCCAGACTCGCCCACGATAGCTGTCACTGTAGCCGACCCCGAGCACTGTTCTCCGGTATCAAACATGGGGTCCAGGCCGTTAGCCAGTTGGAATGCCACTTTCACAGCCATAGGGACCGAGGAGCAGGAGTCGTGCACTTGATAACCAAGGGTGACACCCGGTAGAAGGTCTGAACTGTTGTTTATCTCCTCAACTGCGAAGACCATGGCGCGCGAGAAGCGCAACTCACGGGAATCCAAACTGTAAATAGAAGGTAGATGATTGAGCACCACTTGACAAAGTGGTAAACTAGCCTATAGAATATATGGTTATACAAGGGCAAACATCTTAATAATATCTAGCCAATTTCCACACAAATGCCAACACTTTTGATATCGGTAATTGAGGACATTGTAGTATAGCCTTCATTTTGAAAATGTGACCTTTCGTAAGAGTAGGTTTTACCGACTCTCAGATACAAACACAATTTTTATCTGTCTTAAAAACACTTTTTAGCTGTCTTTAAACACACTGTTTCTCTGTCTTTAAAATGCTGTTTACCTGTCTTTAAACACACTGTTTCTGTCTTTAACACACTGTTTATCTGTCTTTAAACACTGTCTCAGTGTCTTTAAAACACAATTTATCTGTCTCCCCACACAGCCACAGTCCTGTCCCCTGTTCCCTGTTGCGCTCACTGACCTTCCTGTGCACTGCAGGGGCTCAGGCAGGCTGGTGTAGCTGTGATCCACAGTGTGCATGTAGTTGTGGATGGAGAAAACACCCCCGATGACAAAGTCCCCGTCCTGGGAGAACGCCGGAGGACGAGGGGTGCCTTGGAGCCTGCATCTGACAGACTCCAGCCCAGAGGCAGAGACAGAGGCAGACGAGAGCAAGGCAAGCCCACCAGCCACCACAGCTAGATGTAGTAGAACCAGACTACCAGCCAGACTTGGATGCAGAGCAGGAGCCGGAGAGAGCCTCATTCCCCTGATGTGTAGAAGGTATGGCATAATACAGCGCCACACAGACCCACATAGGTCAGGATACCTCTCTTCTCTGGGTTAAATACCCACTGTACCTCTGTGGGGATTCCTCTGGGGGCCACACTGTGGGTATGGCCATGCCATGGAGGGAGGGGTTAGAGGCTGCTCTGCTCACCCAGTCAGGTCCTGGCTTGGTGGTGACCTAACATAATCGTTTGTGGTGCTTTTGCTATAAATCCTTTTTGAAATCTGACACTGTGGCTGGATTAATGAGAATTGTATCTTTAAAATGGTGTAAAATACTTGTATGCTTGATTAATTGATTTAATTATGAGATTTTTGTTGTTTTGAATTTGGCGCCATGCACTTTCACTGACTGTTGCGGGGGGGTTCAGCTGGCGGAAACCCAGTCCTAGACAGAAGTGTACCTATGATGAAAATTACAGGCTTCTCTCATCTTTTTAAGTGGGAGAACTTGCACAATTGGTGGCTGACTAAATACTTTTTTTGCCCCACTGTATTTGCATATCCTAGCTTCTGGGCCTGAGTAGCAGGCAGGTTAATTTGACCACGCTTTTCATTCAAAATTCCAAATGCTGCCCCCTACCCTAGTGAAATTAACAGTCAAAAACAGTCATAGAGCACCAATTTGACCACTTCATGTCAAGGTACATGAACCTACGGTGTCTGGAAAAAAATAATCAGACATTTATCTTTCATAATTTACAATAAATATTTTTCCCAAAAAGGTTACAGATCCAGTTGTGGCGTGTTCAGACGAATCCGTTGAGACACAGATTCGGAGCTCTATGTGATTTCTGTGATTTTCTGTGATTTTCTGAAATTACACACACACACAATCAATGGGGAGTAACACAGTGAGTGGCTTAAAGACACACAAGAGCCTGCAATAGTTACCTGCATTCGAACTATCAAAGAACCGTCAGACCTAGAACTCTGAAACTTTATATACATGTTCTAGAGCTTAAGTTGATCGTGCACAGTGTGTTATGTGGCTCTAGAAAGTTCTCAGGCTAAGAAACAGCCTCGTACATTTGCAATGATTTCAATTCATTTTGACCATCGTAAAAAGTATGACATTTAAAAAAGTCCCAGAGTCACAAGTCTAGATGCATTAAAACCGGCTCCACAGATGGACCCTAAAGTTTCTGTCCGATAGCTCTTTTAGGGACCCCATAGCAATGCCCAGAAATTAAGGCCACTGCTCGGGCTCCGAATGACCTATCGAGCCGAAACTCGGGATTCGGTGTCGCCTCAGCTCGGCCTACACATAGTGTTGGAACTGGACCTGCAGCCAAAACGTAACTATGTGTTTTAAGTTTTTTTAAGTTAAGTTTTTTATTGTGGTCTAAACAGAAGGCGCTGTGAATTATGGGCCTGACCTGAAATATGTGATAGTTGGCTTCTAACGAGTTGGACAAAGTGGGTTTGGTGTCAGTAGGAATCAGTTTGGTGTCAGAATGAATTCTTATTGACTGATGGACTTTGACTTGCTGGCTGACTTTGTCCATTTGCAATAAGTTTAAACCGTGATTAACCATTACCAAATTGACAGACTGAAATCAACTCCAACGAGCGATGGAGAGTAACCACTATCATTGCATTTTCATCCCGAGTTCAACAGGCCAGTAAATTGGGCATTTATGCTGTATATTAGATCATGTCAAATTTGTGATGTTAAATGCCTATTGAAAGACATTGCAAATGGACAGTACATTTCCAATGTTTTTAATGAGGGATTTATGAAAAAGGATACTGCTCACTTCTCTTGATAGTATCACTGAACTTTCATACCTTAAGGGAACATTTTGACATTTGCCATATGGTTTGTGAGAAAGACCACATTGCAAATGTACGGTCCCTTACTAGACGTCTGAAAACGTTTGTAAAATTCGCGGACGGCGTCGGGCAGTGCGGCAGGGCTTGATCTTCCAGGAAGTCATCAAACGAACTCTCTCGGACATTCCGTTTTATAAAATAATCAAATTTTGGTCATTTTTCCGCTGTCCCGGGAAACCACAAGAGAGCGAATGGAATCATATTGCAAATGTACAAAACATCACGAATCACGACGTGGCCTTATCTCCTAAACGGAAAATATTTCGAAGCCGAAACTTGGTGAGCATAGGTTTGGCATAATGGGCAGTTGGCACCGAACAAGATGGCATCTAGGCCTCAACGGTTTTTGAGGTATGGCCATTTTTCTGGGATTAAAGGTCCAAAATGAAAATAGAGCAATCATTTTTCTGCTTCACGTCAAAGTAAGGGAATTCACCCCCGTAGTGGACAAAAATGAATGGCAAATTATTGGCATAGGACAAACCATGTACACATTGGTCAATACCACCCAAATCGGCGTTGATTCATGCAAAGTTTACTTCAAATGCCATATGGCTATTGCCAGTTGTAACACTTCAAAAATCCAACAGGTGGCGTGTGCGCTCCACCGTGGTTTTTCATATTGATATTGGACTCCAAGTCAACATCCAAAAGCCAAATTTTGAAAAAATGGATTTTTAGTCAAAAACTTATCACCCCTTAAAAAAGTGCTTTCTGGACCGTTTTTCGAAATTCTTTCGCTTTTTTTGTCAATTACACATGTGTAAGAACTGTATGAATATACTTTTGTCCAATTTTATTATCATAATTTTTTTTTTTTTTTACTTGCGCATTATTGCATGTGTTTTGTCCATCTGCAATATGATTTCATAGGAAGTCAGAAGTCAAAAGTCAATAATTGCAAAATTTCATAAAAAACTTCACACACCCCTAAAAAAGTGCTTTCTGGACCGTTTTTCGAAATTTTTTCGAATTTTGTGTCAATTACACACGTATAAGAACTGCATCAACATACTTTAGTCATATTTTATTATCATAATGTTTTTTTTTTTTTACTTGTGCATAAGGCATATGTTTTGTGGGGGCCAAATGTCATAAGAAATTTGACATGCTCAAAAATCCTTCAGAAATGCAAAATTGACTGGCCTGATGAACTCGGGACGGCCGGGCAGTGATTGTTGTTCCTTTCAATCACTCGTGGTGTTGATTTCATCATGTCCATTTGTTTATGTTTTCTCACTTTTGCAAAGTCACTGTGCATTTGCCATATGGTTAACTGGGCAGTCACCATCACCAATTTGTCATGCTATAAAAATCATGCAGGAATGCCAAATTGACTGAACCGATGAACTCGGGATGGTTGGGCAGTGATTCTGGTACCTCTCCATCACTCGTTTGGGTTGATTTCAGAATGTCACTTTTGGTGATGGTACCTCACTGTTAAAACATATTGCAAATGTTGTCTCACTTTTGCAAAGTCACTGTGCATTTGCCATATGGTTAACTGGGCATTCACCATCACCAATTTGTCATGCTATAAAAATCATGCAGGAATGCCAAATTGACTGGCCCGATGAACTCGGGATGGTTGGGCAGTGATTCTGGTACCTCTCCATCGCTCGTTTGGGTTGATTTCAGAATGTCACTTTTGGTGATGGTACCTCACTGTTAAAACATATTGCAAATGTTTTCTCACTTTTGCAAAGTCACTGAAAATTCGTGCAGGAATGCCAAATAGACTGGCCCGATGAACTCGGGATGGCTTGGCAGTGATTCTGGTACCTCTCCATTGCTCGTTAGGGTTGATTCCAGAATGTCCATTGGGTGATGTTTCTCACTCTATCAAAGTCACTGTGCATTTGCCATATGGTTAACTGGGCATTCACCATCACCAATTTGTCATGCCATAAAAATCATGCAGGAATGCCAAATTGACTGGCCCGATGACCTCGGGATGGCTGGGCAGTGATTCTGGTACCTCTCCATCGCTCGTTTGAGTTGATTTCAGAATGTCACTTTTGGTGATGGTACCTCACTGTTAAAACATATTGCAAATGTTGTCTCACTTTTGCAAAGTCACTGTGCATTTGCCATATGGTTAACTGGGCAGTCACCATTACCAATTTGTCATGCTATAAAAATCATGCAGGAATGCCAAATTGACTGAACCGATGAACTCGGGATGGTTGGGCAGTGGTTCTGGTACCTCTCCATCGCTCGTTTGGGTTGATTTCAGAATGTCACTTTTGGTGATGGTACCTCACTGTTAAAACATATTGCAAATGTTGTCTCACTTTTGCAAAGTCACTGTGCATTTGCCATATGGTTAACTGGGCAGTCACCATTACCAATTTGTCATGCTATAAAAATCATGCAGAAATGCCAAATTGACTGAACCGATGAACTCGGGATGGTTGGGCAGTGATTCTGGTACCTCTCCATCGCTCGTTTGGGTTGATTTCAGAATGTCACTTTTGGTGATGGTACCTCACTGTTAAAACATATTGCAAATGTTGTCTCACTTTTGCAAAGTCACTGTGCATTTGCCATATGGTTAACTGGGCATTCACCATCACCAATTTGTCATGCTATAAAAATCATGCAGGAATGCCAAATTGACTGGCCCGATGAACTCGGGATGGTTGGGCAGTGATTCTGGTACCTCTCCATCGCTCGTTTGGGTTGATTTCAGAATGTCACTTTTGGTGATGGTACCTCACTGTTAAAACATATTGCAAATGTTTTCTCACTTTTGCAAAGTCACTGAAAATTTGTGCAGGAATGCCAAATTGACTGGCCCGATGAACTCGGGATGGCTTGGCAGTGATTCTGGTACCTCTCCATCGCTCGTTAGGGTTGATTCCAGAATGTCCATTTGGTGATTTTTCTCACTCTTTCAAAGTCACTGTGCATTTGCCATATGGTTAACTGGGCAGTCACCATCACCAATTTGTCATGCTATAAAAATCGCGCAGGGATGCCAAATTGACTGGCCCGATGAACTCGGGATGGCTTGGCAGTGATTCTGGTACCTCTCCATCGCTCGTTAGGGTTGATTCCAGAATGTCCATTTGGTGATTTTTCTCACACTTTCAAAGTCACTGTGCATTTGCCATATGGTTAACTGGACATTCACCATCACCAATTTGTCATGCTATAAAAATCATGCAGGAATGCCAAATTGACTGGCCCGATGAACTCGGGATGGCTGGGCAGTGATTCTGGTACCTCTCCATCGCTCGTTTGGGTTGATTTCAGAATGTCACTTTTGGTGATGGTACCTCACTGTTAAAACATATTGCAAATGTTTTCTCACTTTTGCAAAGTCACTGAAAATTCGTGCAGGAATGCCAAATTGACTGGCCCGATGAACTCGGGATGGCTTGGCAGTGATTCTGGTACCTCTCCATCGCTTGTTAGTGTTGATTCCAGAATGTCCATTTGGTGATGTTTCTCACTCTTTCAAAGTCACTGTGCATTTGCCATATGGTTAACTGGGCATTCACCATCACCAATTTGTCATGCTATAAAAATCATGCAGGAATGCCAAATTGACTGGCCCGATGAACTCAGGATGGCTGGGCAGTGATACTGGTACCTCTCCATTGCTCGTTTGGGTTGATTTCAGAATGTCGCTTTTGGTGATGGTACCTCACCGCTTAAACATATTGCTAATGGACAAGAGTCACCTGCAAGTCACCGTCCATCAGTCAATTTGATATCATTCTGACACCAAACTGATACAAACTGACACCAAACCCACTTTTCCCAACTTGTTTAGGAGCCAAGTATAACATACTTCAGAGCTGGCCCAAAATTCACAAGGCCTTCGGTACAAAACATAAAAAAAACATAAAACACATAGTTACTTTCTAGCTGCGGGGCCAGTTCGGACATTATGTGTAGTCCTATGTGAGGCGACCCCGAATCCCGAGTTTCGGCTCGATAGGTCATTTGGTGTCCGAGTAAAAGCCTAATTGGTGCTGAAAATCCACTTTTTTCCATGCCTTGCTACGGGGTTCTTGAATGAGCTATCGGACAGAGACGTTGGGGTCCGTGTCTATGGGCCGAGCCGGTTTCAATGCACCTAGTCTTGTGTCTCTGAGACTTTTCTAAATGTCGCCATTTTCGTAATGGTCAAAATGAATTGAAGTCATTGCAAATGTTCGACGCTGTTTCTCGGTCCAAGAACCGTAACTCGGTCCGAGCGCCGTAACTCACCACGCACTATCTACCTGAGGTCTAGAACAGGATTCTAAAGTTTCGGAACTCTAGGTCTGACGGTTCTTTTTTAGCTCGAACAAAGCTAACTATTGGAGGCAGTGTCAGTCTCTACACACCCCAATTGGTCCCTCCATCCAATTTGTGTATCTGTGTGATTTATTTTTACTTTGAATTTTTATGGGAAAAATGACTGATTTACAGTTCATGGGGGTTGTCTAATCACACATATGAAGTTTTGGACAGATCTGATTTTTTTAACCCTTCCAAACAGCCCCTGAGACACCAATTATGGCACTTCCGGTTGGCACAGGAAGCTATAAATACACACATGTCTTGAGTGACATAGAAACCTACGGAATCCTGAGTTTTAAGTATTTAAGTTGAGAATTGACTGATCTACACAGGGTTGAATAATGCAGAGTCATTTCCACCTTTGGAGGTGATGTACATCCAAATACCTTTTGGGTCAATTTAACCACTTCCGGTTGCTCCAGGAAGCTTAGAATCGACACAGGTAGACCTCATAGTGGTCTGATGGAATGTCATAGAAGACAGGTTCATACAGCATTCATAACCCATAAAGACCCCAGGTTGTATTTAGGGGAGCAGGCAATGTATTCCTATGGGGAGAGAAGTCAATGCACACTGTTTTTATGTAAACACCTTCTTTTAACTGTGAAAGGTTAATGCCACACAGTAAAGGTTAGGCTTGCACAGATCGGGAGGACCTTAGGAACATTCCTGTGGTTGAATTGTCTTTCTAAACCTAACGGTTCCGCCGCTGTCACCCAAAATCAAATGACATTGTGGTGCAGGCTTCATTGTGGGCCTATTTTTCTCATTGTCGCTGCGCTTAGACCGAGCGAGCTACGGTCAAGCGGGATATCTCGTTGAACTCGGCACGGCCTTGGGATTATGTTTATGCCATTGCCTGCTCTCTGTGTCTTTAAACACAGCGCTTTGTCACTCCATCCTTGCTGTGTGTGTGTGTGAGAGCTTTTCTTTGACATCTGTTGGGAGAAATGACTGATTTACAGTTCATGGGGGTTGCCTAATCACACATATGAAGTTTTGGACAGATCTGATTTTTTTAACCCTTCCAAACAGCTCCTGAGACACCAATTATGGCACATCCGGTTGGCACAGGAAGCTATACATACACACATGTCTTGATTGACATAGAAACCTAAGGAATCCTGAGTTTTAAGTCTTTAAGTTGAGAATTGACTGATCTACACAGGGTTGAATAATGCAGAGTCATTTCCACCTTTGGAGGTGATGTACATCCAAATACCTTTTGGGTCAATTTAACCACTTCCGGTTGCTCCAGGAAGCTTAGAATCGACACAGGTAGACCTCATAGTGGTCTGATGGAATGTCATAAAAGACAGGTTCATACAGCATTCATAACCCATAAAGACCCCAGGTTGTATTTAGGGGAGCAGGCAATGTATTCCTATGGGGAGAGAAGTCAATGCACACTGTTTTTATGTAAACACCTTCTTTTAACTGTGAAAGGTTAGTGCCACACAGTCAAGGTTAGGCTTGCACAGATCGGGAGGACCTTAGGAACATTCCTGTGGTTGAATTGTCTTTCTAAACCTAACGGTTCCGCCGCTGTCACCCAAAATCAAATGACATTGTGGTGCAGGCTTCATTGTGGGCCTATTTTCCTCATGGTCGCTGCGCTTAGACCGAGCGAGCTACGGTCAAGCGGGATATCTCGTTGAACTCGGCACGGCCTTGGGATTATGTTTATGCCATTGCCTGCTCTCTGTGTCTTTAAACACCGCGCTTTGTCACTCCATCCTTGCTGTGTGTGTGTGTGAGAGCTTTTCTTTGACATATGTTGGGAGAAATGAGTGATTTTACAGTTCAGGAGGGTTGCCTAATCACATATGAAGTTTTGAAAAGATCTGACCTTTTTAACCCTTGGATACAGCCACTATGACACCATTTAAGGCACTTCCTGTTGGCACAGGAAGCTATAAATAAACTCATATCCTCATTGGGGTATGCCTTTACAGAATCCTGAGTTTTAAGTCTTTACGTTAAGAACTGAGTTATTTACGGAGGGTTTAGTGAGTGTGTGTTATTTCAGAAAATCATAGAAAATCACAGAAATGTCGCAGAGCTCCGCAGCACACTTTAAAAATATTCGTATGAACACCCTGCAACTGGATCTGTAACCGTTGAAAAAAAACCCCACCTATATCTGAACATCACAATCTGGTCATCGTACGATTTCTCTTAAATGACGATAGATAAATGGCTGATTTATTTTTTATTGACACCGGAGGCTCCTTGACTTTGACGTGAAGTGAAAAAATCATTTCTCTATTTTCATTTTGGACCTTTAATCCCAGAAATATGGCCATAACTCAAAAACCGTTGAGGCCTAGACGCCATCTTGTTCGGGGCCATCTGCCCATTATGCCAAACCTACTCTCACCAAGTTTCGGCATCGAAATATTTTCAGTTTTCGAGATATGGCACGTCGTGATTCGGGATGTTTTGTCCAATAGCAATATGATTGCTTATGCCCTCTTGTGGGATCTTCCGGCATAGCGGAAAAATGGACCAAAATTTGATTATTTTATAAAACGAAAACCGAATGTCCGACAAAGTTCATTTGATGACTTCCCGGTAGGTCTGGCCCTGCCGCTCGGCCCGACGCCGTCCCCGAATTTTAAAAATGTTTTCGGACGTCTAGTAAGGGACCGTACAGTTCCAATAGGGACTTTCTCACTAACCATACGGTGATTGTCAAAAAGTTCCCTTAAGGTATGTAAAGGAACCTCCGGTGTCAATAAAAAAAGAACCAGCCATTTATCTATCGTAATTTAAGAGAAATCGTACAATGTCAAATTGGTGATGTTCAAAAATATATATATATATATATTTTTTTTAAACAGTTACAGATCCAGTTGCAGCGTGTTCTTTTTAAAGTGTGCTTCGGAGCTCTGCGAGATTTCTGTGATTTTCTGAAATAACACACACTCACTAAACCCTCCGGAAATAAGTCAGTTCTTAACCTGTTACATCTATGGGGGCGCTATTTCATTATTGGATAAAAAAGTGCCCTTTTTAAGCACAATATTTTGTCACAAAAAGATGCTCGACTATGCATATAATTGACAGCTTAGGCTTTGGAAAGAGAACACTGACATTTCCAAAACTGCAAAGATATTGTCTATGAGTGCCCCAGAACTGATGCTACAGGCGAAACCAAGATGAAACTTCAAACAGGAAATGAGCAGGATTTGTTTTTCATTGTCTCCTTATATGGCGGTGAATGCGCAAGGAATGAGCCTGCTCAATCTATCGTTTCCCCAAGGTGTCTGCAGCATTGTGACGTATTTGTAGGCATATCATTGGAAGATTGACCATAAGAGAATACATTTGCCAGGTGTCCGCCCGGTGTCCTCCGTCGAAATTGGTGCGTCATCTTCAACTACACATCTTTTTCCAAGCGATTCACAGGAGAAAGTAGACATTCACGAACGACATATCAATGAAGAGATATGTGAAAAACACCTTGGGGATTCTAAACAGCGTTTGTCATGTTTCAGTCGATATTATGGAGTTAATTTGGAAAACAGTTCGCCGCTTTGATGACTGAATTTTCGTTTTTTTTTGGTACCCAAACGTGATGTACAAAACGGAGCGATTTCTCCTACACAAAGAATCTTTCAGGAAAAACTGAACATTTGCTATGTAACTTAGAGTCTCCTCATTGAAAACGTTCGAAGTTCTTCAAAGGTAAATGATTTTATTTGAATGATTTTCTTGTTTTTGTGAAAATGTTGCTGGCTGAATTCTAGGCTTATAGCTATGCTAGCTATCAATACTCTTACACAAATGCTTGTTTAGCTATGGTTGAAAAGCATATTTTGAAAATCTGAGATGACAGTGTTGTTAACAAAAGCCTAAGCTTGAGAGCAAATATATTTATTTCATTTCATTTGCGATTTTCATGAATAGTTAACTTTGCGTTATGCTAATGAGCTTGAGGCTATAAATAGGATCCCGGATCCGTGATTGCTCGACGCAAGATGTTAACATAAAGACTTAAAAAATTCTATAATTGTCTACCCCAAGGAGGATATGTGTTCACTTTCAGCTTCCTGTGTAAACCGGAAGTGCCTTAAAATGGTGTCATAGGTGCTGTTTCGAAGGGTTAACAAGGTCAGATCTTTTCAAAACTACATATGTGTGATTAGGCAACCCCCATGAACTGTAATTACTGTCAGTAATTTCTCCCAACAGATGTCATTGAAAATCTCTCTCTCTCACACACACACACACACAGCAAGGATGGAGTGACAAAGTGCGGTGTTTTAAGACACACAGAGCCTGCAATGGCATTTCCATATTCTCTAGGCCGTGCCGAGTTCAACGAGATGCCCCGCTTGACCGTAGCTCGGTCTGAGTGCAGCGACCGTGAAAAAAGTAGGCCCAAAATGATGCCTGGCCCTAAATGTCACTTGCTTTTGGGTGACAGTGAGAGAACCGTTAGGGTGAGAAGCACAATTCGATCTCAGGTATGTTCCTGAGGTCCTCCCGATCTGTGCAAGCCTAACCTTGACCGTGCATTTGCAATATGATTCAACAGTGAAAAACACATCACCAAATGGACATGATGAAATCAACACATCGAGCGATGGAAAGGAACAACTATCACTGCCCGGCAATCCTGTGTTCATCAGGCCAGTCAATTTTGCATTTCTGCAGGATTTTTGAGCATGACAAATTTGTGATGGTAAATGCCCATTGAAACATATTGCAAATGCATGTGCATTTGCAATATGATTTAACAGTGAAAAAAACTTCACCAAATGGAAATGATGAAATCAACACAACGAGCAATGGAAAGGAACAACTATCACTGCCCGGCCATCCTGTGTTCATCAGGCCAGTCAATTTTGCATTTCTGCAGGATTTTTGAGCATGACAAATTCGTGATGGTACATGGTAATTGGACATAACATACTGATTTGGCATTTTCAAATCTTTCATATTGCATTTGGACATTTCTTATGACATTTGGCCAAAGAAAAGTGACTTTTGACTTTGACTTTTGACTTCCTATGAAATCATATTGCAAATGGACAAAACATATGCCTTATGCACAAGTAAAAAATAAATAAAATGATTATAAAATATGACTAAAATATATTGATACAGTTCTTATACATGTGTAATTGACACAGAATTCTAAAGAATTTCGAAAAACAGTCCAGAAAGCACTTTTTTATTAACATAGGGATATATATGATTTGGGCAGTATAAATGCCATTTGGTCATGGTTCACTGACTTTTGGGTTCAGAAACCGACTTCCTATGATCATATATGGCATCCTGATTTGGTACTTTCAATTCTTATGTATGGCATTTGGACATTTCTTATGCCATTTGGACATGGTTCTCTGACTTTTTGGTTCGTAAACTGACTTCCTATAATCATATGATCATTTAAGTGTTGATGCTATGACATTTGATGCTATGGCATCAACACTTAAATCGCTGGATGCTACTTATCATTGCAAACTTAGGTTTATTACGGGTGCAAGCTACAGAACTCACCACTGTGTTTTATATCAACATGTGGGTTGAACTTCGCTGTCCATGAGACGAGAACAACATGCTCTTGTGTTTGTCTATAAAGCACTTCTGAATAAGCTACCTTCTTATTTATCATCACTCCACAATAGTAGAATTATAATTCCTAAAACCAGGTCTCAAGCATGGATTACACTTGAGGCCCATGCGATTTCCAGAGTTGGTTATCGCTGTCTTTTCCTGTTATGCTCCTTGCCTATGGAATAGCCTGCAGACTAAACTTCAACTTGAGACTCTTGTCGCCCATGCCCATTTTAAATATTCATTGGAGCATTTTTATTTTTGTATTGCTTGTAACTGTTTTTGGTAATGCAAGTTCTTGTGCTGTTAGGGGAATAACCTATGTGTAAATGTAATTTGTTGCTGTATTTTTTTGTGTTATCTGTGATCATTTTGTTTGTCCGGATTTGGTACTTTCAATTCTTATGTATGGCATTTGGATATTTCTTATAACATTTAGCCATGCTTCACTGACTTTTGACTTCCTGTCGTCATATATTGCAAATGGAAAAAACAGGCCTTATGGACAAACAATAAAAAAGACAACGTTATGTTCATATGGTTGCTATATATGCATTACTGACAATTGTTTGTATTTTTTCGAAAAAACAGTCCGGAAAGCAATTTTGTAGAGGGAGATGTATTTTAGAAAAAAAAAATAATATTCAGAATTTGTCCCTTGGGTCTCGACTTTATGTCCATTTGCACTACACAGTATGTCCTCTACAGTCTAGTCTCCTTCGCAAGCTGGCTCTTCACGGTGTTTCCCCTACAGTGTAGTCTTCCTGGCAAGCTTGCTCTCTTTTATTTCCCCTACAGTTATAGTCCTCTTGGGATGCTGACTCTCAGAAATTTCCAACAGTCAAGTCCTCTTGTTCTGGCTCAACACAGTAATTCCCCTTCAGCCAAGACTGCTTTGCATTTTGCCACACTTATGTTTCCTCTACAGCCTCGTCCTCTTGGCACGCTGGCAGCACACAGTATTTATTCTAAAGTCTAGTCCTCTTGGTACGCTTCCTCTCTTATATTTCCCCTACAGTCGAGTCCTCTTGGCACGTTGCCTCACTTACAGTGAAGTTGGAATTTTAGCAAAATATATTTAAACTCAGTTTTTCATAATTCCTGACATTTAATATAAGTAAAAATTCCCTGTCTTAGGTCAGATAGGATCACCAATTTATTTTAAGAATGTAAAAAGTCAGAATAATAGCAGAGAAAATTATTTCTTTCAGCTTTTTTTCTTTCGTCACATTCCCAGTGGGTCAGAAGTTGTAGCATTGCCTTAAATTGTTTAACTTGCGTCAAACATTTTGGGAAGCTTTCCACAAGCCTTCCCAATAAGTTGGGTGAATTTTGGTCCATTCCTCCTGACAGAGCTGGTGTAACTGAGTCAGGTTAGTAGGCCTCCTTGCTCGCACACGCTTTTTCAATTCTGCCAACAGATGTTTGATTGCATTGAGGTCAGGGCTTTGTGGTGGCCACTCCAATACCTTGACTTTGGAAGACCCATATCCGACCAAGCTTTAACTATGTGACTGATGTCTTGAGATGTTTCTCAATATATCCACATAATTTCCTCTCCTCGTGATGCCATCTAATTTGTGAAATGCACCAGTCCCTCCTGCAGCAATGCAACACCACAACATGATGCTGCCATCCCTGTGCTTCATGGTTGGGATGGTGTTCTTCGGCTTGCAAGTCCACCCCCCTTTCTCCTCCAAACATAATGATGTTTGTCCCCGTGTGCAGTTGCAAACCGTAGTCTGGTATTTTTATGGCGGTTTTGGAGCAGTGGCTTCTTCCTTGCTGAGCGGCCTTTCAGGTTATGTCAATATAGGACTCGTTTTACTGTGGATATAAATACTTTCGTACCTGTTTCCTCCAGCATCTTCCTTGCTGAGCGGCCTTTCAGGTTATGTCAATATAGGACTCGTTTTACTGTGGATATAAATACTTTCGTACCTGTTTCCTCCAGCATCTTCCTTGCTGAGCATCCTTACAGGTTATGTCAATATAGGACTCGTTTTACTGTGGATATAAATACTTTCGTACCTGTTTCCTCCAGCATCTTCCTTGCTGAGCATCCTTACAGGTTATGTCAATATAGGACTCGTTTTACTGTGGATATAAATACTTTCGTACCTGTTTCCTCCAGCATCTTCCTTGCTGAGCATCCTTACAGGTTATGTCAATATAGGACTCGTTTTACTGTGGATATAAATACTTTCGTACCTGTTTCCTCCAGCATCTTCCTTGCTGAGCATCCTTACAGGTTATGTCAATATAGGACTCGTTTTACTGTGGATATAAATACTTTCGTACCTGTTTCCTCCAGCATCTTCCTTGCTGAGCATCCTTACAGGTTATGTCAATATAGGACTCGTTTTACTGTGGATATAAATACTTTCGTACCTGTTTCCTCCAGCATCTTCCTTGCTGAGCATCCTTACAGGTTATGTCAATATAGGACTTGTACCTTCAGGCGTTTGGAAATTGCTCCTAAGGATGAACCAGACTTGTGGAGGTCGACAATTATTTTTCTGAGGTCTTGGCTGATTTCATTAGATTGTCCCATGATGTGAGACACTGAGTTTGAAGGTAGGCCTTGAAATACATCCACAGGTACACCTCCAATTGAATCAAATCATGTTAATCAGCCTATCAGAAGCTTCTAAAGCCATGAAATAATTTTCTGGAATTTCCCAAGCTATTTAAAGGCACAGTCAACTTAGTGTATGAAAACTTCTGACCCATTAGAATTGTGATACAGTGAATTATAAGTGAAATAATCTGTGTGTAAAGAATTGTTGGAAAAATTACTTGTGTCATGCACAAAGTAGATGTCCTAAAATACTTGTCAAAACTATAATATTGTTGTTTGTTAACAAGAAATGTGTGGAGTGGTTGAAAAATTAGTTTTAATGACTCCAACCTAAGTGTATGTAAACTTCCGACTTCAAATGTATCTGAAAATGTTTATTATATTATTATAATATATGATAAATTACAATAGCATTTGAACACATGCACTTCAATGTTATATCAATTCAAATATGAATATAGCTTTTCTCCAACAACATGGAAGTAGTTCCGCTCTGTAGGCTACTGCTAATCACATCATTTAGCAGGTCTAATTCGATTTTAACACTCTAGATTTGAACAATCTCTCATAACATTGGAATATCTTATGTGAACCTGTGTCATGTTACCAGTTACAATGTTACCAATGATTATCTGCTAAATTGTTGTTCATCTCTGTCAAAGTAGTCCTCCCTAACTGTATGATAAACCATATAACTGATTGTTACAATGTTTGTTCCCCTCAATCATTTCTTAATAACGTTTATCATTGGATGTCTTCTCCATAAGGTGTTTCTTGGTGTTCTTCTCCGGCCTGAACAGAATAATAAAGCATTTAGGAACAAATAATAGAAAGAACAACCCAAAGCTAGAGGTGATGATGGCAAAGATCTCCACAGCTACAGTGAACTTCCCAGGAGAGCTGACATAAGCTGGGATAAAGGTGATCCAGACTGCACAGAATATGAGCATGCTGAAGGTGATGAATTTGGCCTCATTGAAGTTATCAGGCAGCTTCCGAGCCAGAAAAGCCAGCACAAAGCACAAGAGAGCCAGGAGTCCAATATAGCCCAACACAGCCCAGAAACCAATAGCTGAACCCACATCACACTCTAGAATGATCTTTTCCTTGTAGGTAGTGAGGTTTTTAATGGGGAAGGGAGGGGACAGGACCAACCACAGAGTGCATATCATAGCCTGGACAAATGTGAAGGACACTACAGTCAATCTCTGCTGTGGAGGACCAAACCATTTCATGACATTACTGCCTGGAAGTGTAGCCCTGAAGGCCATCAACACCACTATTGTTTTCCCCAGAACACAAGAGATGCAGAGAACGAAGGTGATCCCAAACGCTGTGTGACGCAGCATACAGGACCAGTCAGAGGGCCGGCCAATGAAAGTAAGAGAACACAGAAAACACAGAGTCAAGGAGAAGAGCAGCAGGAAGCTCAGCTCAGAGTTGTTGGCCCTGACGATGGCCGAAGTTCGATGGTGGTAGAAGACAGTTGCCGTGGCGATGGCCAGACAAGCCCCGCCCACAGAGCAGGCAGTCAGGATGATTCCGAGGACCTCGTGGAAGGACAGGAACTCCACAGGCTTAAGGATACAGCGGTCTCTCTCAGCGTTGGGCCAGTACTCCTCGGGACAGATCAGACAGTCTGAAGAATCTGACCAGGACAAAACAACAGACATCAAATGTTAATAATAATAGATTCAGGTCTAATTTTTTACAAATACATGTCCCACAATGCTGCACTTTGTCAGTTTACAATAAAGAATGTTGAATTAATGTGCAGCTTACATAAGATAATAAGAACAGGAACATGATTGACAGACACTACCTTTGTAGTGCTGGTAATATGAATAAACCAATACTTAGTAAACCGTGATAGAAATTACTACACAACTGATCCTATAGTCCTACCTGTGTTATTACTGATCTCTCCCTCTGCACATTGGATACAGTCATAACAGCATACAGGCTTTCCTTTCTGTATAGCCTTACGAGTGCCTGGGGGACAGCTCTCACTGCACACTGACACAGGTACTTGTGTACTGTTCTTTACCCAGGTGATTTCCCTCTCAATGTCAAACCTCTGGTCAGGAGGCAGAGACCCATCATAGAGCCCCACTGTCACAAACTCCATCTTCCCACTCTCCCGTCTCTGCCAGTTGACCAGCTCATAGGTGGCCACTGGGTCCCCGTTGGCATCGAAAGACACCTGGTACCCGTTACGAGAGAAGTTCACCCTCCTCAATCTCTCCAGGACCTCGGGGTTGGAAGGGCAATGGAGAGAGGGGACGGGAGAGATGGAGAGGTGAGAAGAGAGATGGTCAGAAGGGATGAGAGAGATGGAGTGAGGGAGAGAAACAGAACATTAATTCACCTCATATATTTATCAGATGCAGTACTTCAGAACAAGTTGTAAAGTATAATGAGAACTCCTTGGTCTTCATACACTTAGTCTAAATAAACATATATATCAGAACATTATACTATTGTCTTGTCATTCACCTGTGTTGGCTTCACATGGAGGTTATTGTCACAGTTCACAGTGGAGTTTTCTCTCTCTTCACAAACGATGCTGTGGATGGCGTGTGCTATGGCATAAACAGCTTTGTACACCATGTTAGTGACACGCAGCTGGGATGTATCTGTGTAGGGGGTCTGTAGCTGCTGTATATCCTCACCGCCATCACACACCTTCTCCACAACCCCAACACCTGTAGAGGTCCCTACAGACAGACAGACAGACAGACAGACAGACAGACAGACAGACAGACAGACAGACAGACAGACAGACAGACAGACAGACAGACAGACAGACAGATAGATAGATAGATAGACAGATAGACAGATAGATAGACAGATAGACAGATAGATAGATAGATAGATAGATAGATAGATAGATGGAGAGATTGATCGATAGATAGATAGATACCTGTCCCCAGCCTACAGCCAAAGGCTCCCTCCCAGAACTCAGTGAGCAGGGGAGAGTTGGACACCTTCTGTGGGGAGAGGTCCAGGAGGAAGTCCCTAAGACCGGGGATGACAGAGCGTTGGATTCCAAATCCGATGGCCCCGGCACACAGACCGAAGCGCAGCATATCTGGGTCAGTGACCCAGGACTCAGTCCCGATCCACTGGCGGGGCGGAGAGGGCAGGCGTTCCATCTCCTCCAGCAGGATCCTCATTTCCCCAATGGCTGTGAATGCAACCACCACCTGGGCTGTGGAGCTGGGGAACATGATTATATCATATGCTTAATATGCTGGTCATGTTTGTCATTTACTGCAATGTCTCAGTGAAGTGAACATGAACATTAGTTTTAATCAACACCTCTGACATGCTTAAGATATGCAAATCATGTTGGTTTCACAGATCACTGTTGGGAAAAAATAGAGGAATTAATAACAATAGTATGCTTTATAAATATGGTCTTGTATTTGTGTGAATGAAAATTTCACAACTAATCATGGATCACCTGCGGATCACGTCAGCCACCCGTTGCACTCTGCTGAGTGGGTTGGTACGGGAGAAGGCTTCAGAATACTCCACACAGATACCCTCCTCTTGTGCTGCCTGCAGGAAAGCAGCCATCCCGTTATTCCCGTAGTCAGAGTCGGAACGGACCGCCCCAATCCAGGTCCAGCCGAAGTGCCTGATGAGGTGGGCCAGAGCAGCAGCCTGGAACTGATCACTGGGGATGGTTCTGAAGAAGGTTGGATACTGTTTCTTATCACTCAGACACGCACAGGTGGAAAAGTGGCTCACCTTGGTAAAAACAGACAGTCGAAAACATGAGAAAGAACATCATGTCGGCCAACCGAGTCTCAGTTATTGGCTACTTTCTGCTTTTTTCTTTAGAGGTTTGGTATGAGGGAGACATTAATGATAATAAGCCAATGTATTGTCTTTCATTGGGCCAGATTGAAAAGGATACATATTTCTGCCCGTTTCTATCTTTGTTGTTCTATTCATATTGGTAATAGTATTATAAGACATACTGGTGCTGTGAACAACATGAGTAAAAGGTGTGACACTAATCCCTGGTCTCCCATAACAACCTCGCCTATGAAAGGTAGTCCTCAGATCATGTTCTAATGCCGCAAGATATTCTCCAGACTCATTGTCCTCAGTCTATGTTCAAATGCATTTCTCCACATAATTTCACACAGAAATGTATATTCCTGAAAGAGAGGAGAATACGGTTGAAATACGGTAAATTAATAAAAGTAGAACTCATTCCTGAAAGAGAGGAGAATATAAAGTAGGAATACATCAAGTTTAAAAGAAGCTGAATTATTTCTGTCCACATTAGTTTACCTGAGGAATGCCGAAAGGGCCGATGATGCGCAACATGCTGATGGTTGGCGTGGAGCCAGACTCGCCCACGATAGCTGTCACTGTAGCCGACCCCGAGCACTGTTCTCCGGTATCAAACATGGGGTCCAGGCCATTAGCCAGTTGGAAGGCCACATTCATGGCCATGGGGACCGAGGTGCACGAGTCGTATACTTGATAACCAAGCGTGACACCCGGTAGAAGGTCTGAACTGTTGTTTATCTCCTCAACTGCGAAGACCATGGCGCGCGAGAAGCGCAACTCACGAGTATCCAAACTGTAAATAGAAGATAGGTGAGTGAGCACCACTTGACTAAACGGTAAATTAGCCGATAGAATATATGGTTATACGAGGACAAACATCTTCATATCTAGCCATATTTTCACACTCTCTACATGCCTACCCATTTGATAACTGTAATTGAGGACATTGTAGTATAGCTGTCACGGGGACGAGGTGGGTGAAGGAATCAGACGCAGAGAGTTCCACTGGGGTAAAGTGCTATTTACTTCAGCACACAAAATGATAAGCCCAGCAATACAGGGCGCGGACATACAACGTGACAACCCAAAAAACACAGGGTGCCAAGTTAAGAAAATAGATCCACCTAAAATACACTTAACATAAGGACAATCTCGCAGAAAACAAGGGCGGGTCCACCTAATAAATATAGGGAAGCTCATCAAACCAAACAACAGAAACACAGGTGAAACTAATAAGACAAAACTAACAGACAAATGAAAAAGGGATCGGTGGCGGGCTAGTAGGATGGTGACACGCCCACCGAGCACCGCCCAAACAAGCAGGGGAGCCAACTTCTAGGGAAGTTCTGACAATAGCCTTCATTTGAAAATGTGACACTTTGTAACAGTAGGCTTTATCTAATCTCTCAGATACAAACACACTGTTTATCTGTCTTAAAAACACTGGTTATCTGTCTTTAAAACACTGTTCACCGGTTTTTAAACACACTGTTTCTCTATCTTTAACACACTGTTCATCTGTCTTTAAAACACAATTTATCTGTCTCCCCACACAGCCACAGTCCTGTCCCCTGCTCCCTCTTGCGCTCACTGACCTTCCTGTGCACTGCAGGGGCTCAGGCAGGCTGGTGTAGCTGTGATCCACAGTGTGCATGTAATTGTGGATGGAGAAAACACCCCCGATGACAAAGTCCCCGTCCTGGGAGAACGCCGGAGGACGAGGGGTGCCTTGGAGCCTGCATCTGATAGACTCCAGCCCAGAGGCAGAGGCAGAGACAGAGGCAGATGAGAGCAAGGCAAGTCCACCAGCCACCACAGCTAGATGTAGTAGAACCAGACTACCAGCCAGACTTGGATCCAGAGCAGGAGACGGAGAGAGCCTCATTCCCCTGATGTGTAGAAGGTATGGAGTAATACAGCGCCACACAGACCCACATAGGTCAGGATACCTCTCTTCTCTGGGTTAAATACCCACTGTACCTCTGTGGGGATTCCCCTGGGGGCCACACTGTGGGTATGGCCATGCCATGGAGGGAGGGGCTAGAGGCTGCTCTGCTCACCCAGTCAGGTCCTGCTTCTTTCAGCTATAGAGAGTGTACGCACCAGTATCAGAACTACGTTGACTGTAATGGTTTAGATAGACATAAACATACATTAGACACAGAATAACCATGAGCCTCTTATATTTCCCTCACTGTCTAGTCCTCTTGGCATGCTGGCTCTGCACGGTATTTCCCCAACTTTCTTGTGTTTTTGGTATGCTAGCTCTACACAGTTATTCCTCTTCAGTCTAGTTCGCTTGGCACGCTGGATCTACAAGACATTTCCCCTACAATTTAGTCCATTTGGCACACGGTTTCTCTTATATTTCCTCTACAGCCTAGTCCTCTTCGCAAGCTGGCTCTTCACAGTATTTCCCCTACAGCCTAGTCTTCTTGGTACGCTGGCAGTACACAGTATTTATTCAAAAGTCTAGTCCTCTTGGTACGCTTCTACTCTTATATTTCCCCTACAGTCTAGTACTCTTGGCACATTGCCTCATTTACAGTTGAAGTCGGAAGTTTACATTCACCTTAGCCAAATACATTTAAACTCAGTTTTTCAAAATTCCTGCCATTTATTCTGTCACGAATCCCGTTTCCTGAGTCTGCCACCTGGATATATCTACCCATTCACATTCACTTGTAAATAAATACTCACCTTCTTCCTACTCTCCTTGTCCTGGTCTGCTTCTGGGTTCGATTTTGAAAGAACGTGACGATCCGGCCAAGGATGAACCCAGCGGACCTGGACTCCGTTTGCCATGCCATTACCCAGCAGGAGAAGACATTGGGACAACACAAGACGGCGCTACAGGAGATAGTGGGTTCAATCCAGAACTTATCTGCTAGCTTGACACAAATCCAGGATCAGCTCAGTTTGCCGGCGATTCATTCACCACCTGTTTCACCCATCTCACCTGCCGTGTCTGGTGCGGTTTCCTTCCGTGAACCCAAGATACCGACGCCTGATAAATATGAAGGGGATTTGGGAAGATGCCGTTCATTTCTTATGTAGTGTGGGTTAGTGTTTGATCTGCAGCCCCATTCTTACGCCACTGAAAAGGCTAGGATAGCCTTTGTTATTGAACTGCTGCGTGGAAGAACTCTAGAATGGGCTTCAGCCGTTTGGGAACGACAGGAGACCTGCATGGCTTCATACCAGGAGTTCACGGGAGAGATAAGAAAGCTTTTTGACCATCCAGACCGAGGTAAGGACGCAGCTAAATGTTTGTTCACTCTTCGCCAAGGAGCTCACAGTGTGGCAGACTTTATGATCGAGTTCAGGACATTGTCTGTGGAGAGTGGTTGGAATGAGGAGTCACTACAAGCGGCTTTTTACCAGGGGTTGTCGGAGCAACTCAAGGACGAGCTGATATCCTATCCAGAGCCTAGTGACTTAGACAGCTTGGTCACTTTATCTATTTGGGTAGATAATAGAGTCCGAGAGAGAAGGAGAGAGAAGCAGTGGGGTCCATCCAATCAATCAGCAACTCGGTTACCATTCGGTTCAGGAAGTGACCCAGAACGTATTGATCGTTATTCTCCACACGGGATTAGTGTAGGGGTCTTGCCACCAGATCCTGCACCAATAAAACACACCGGCTCGCTAGTTTTGGGAGGAATTTTAGCGAGCCAGTTTCAACCTCTCAAAGATCCTGTCAAACCCTGTTTTCCTGCGACCCTTATGAATAAGGATCAGAGCTTAGAGAAGAAACGCTTTTATCGATTCAGGTGCCGATGGCAGCTTTATTGATGCCGACTTGGTGGAACAGCTGGGGCTTTCCAAGGAGCAATTGCCGGAAGCCATTGAAGCAACCACTCTGAACGGCAGTAGTCTGGCACGGATCACTATGAGGACTGAACCGGTTAAGATGTTGTTGTCGGGGAATCATTCAGAGTTTATCTCCTTCTTCATTCTGTCCTCACCCCATGTTCCTCTGGTTCTTGGTTACCCCTGGCTAAAGGAACACAATCCCTCGTTTGATTGGGTGACGGGTAAGGTAACTAGTTGGAGCATTGATTGTCATGCTAACTGCCTGTTTTCCTGCCGTTTCCAGTCAGGTCAGTGACTCTGCTCCTCCTGATTTGTCCCTGGTTCCAGAAACATATCACAAGTTGGTTGAAGTATTCAGTAAACAGAAGGCTCTGTCCCTTCCTCCCCACTGACCTGATGATTGTGCGATTAATCTGTTTCCTGGAGCTGCCTTTCCCAAGGGACGGTTATACAGTATCTCACGACCTGAACGTGAGGCCTTGGAGATCTACATCAAGGAATCTCTAGCTGCAGGTCTCATTCGGCCCTCGTCATCACCTCTGGAAGCAGGATTTTTTTCGTGAGCAAGAAGGATGGCTCTCTTCGACCGTGTATTGATTATCGGGGTGATATTACGGTCAAGAACAAGTATCCCCTGCCCTTGATGAGCTCTGCCCTTGATGAGCCCTTGATGAGCTCGGCTTTCGATTCTTTACAGGGTGCTACGGTTTTTACGAAGCTTGATTTACGTAATGCTTATCATTTGGTTCGGATCAAAGAGGGGGACGAGTGGTTGACTGGGTTCAATACTCTGATGGGACATTTCGAGTAACAGGTGATGCCGTTTGGACTGACCAACGCTCCTGCTGTGTTCCAAAGTATGGTGAATGACGAGAGATCAAGATGGACCAAGAGAAGGTTCGGGCGGTTCGGGATTGGGTCCAGCCTGGTACGAGAATGCAGCTCCAGAGATTCCTGGGGTTTGCGAATTTTTATCGGAGGTTTATCCGTGATTATAGCCGGTTGGCCGCCTCTTTAACTGTACTGACTTCTTGCACCAGAAAGTTCTGTTTGTGGTTGACTGGGTTCAATACTCCGATGGGACATGTCGAGTACCAGGTGATGCCGTTTGGACTGACCAACGCTCCTGCTGTGTTCCAAAGCATGGTGAATGATGTTCTGAGAGATATGATTGGTATTTTTGTGTTCGTTTACCTGGATGATATCCTTATCTTCTCGAAGGAGCTTTCTAGCCACGTTCAGCACGTCAAGCAGGTCCTGCAGCGGTTATTGGAGAACCGTCTGTTCGTGAAGGCTAAGAAGTGTGATTTTCACGCCCAAACGATGTTCTTCCTCGGGTACATCATCTCCAGGGGAGAGATCAAGATGGACCAAGAGAAGGTTCGGGCGGTTCGGGATTGGGTCCAGCCCGGTACGAGATTGCAGCTCCAGAGATTCCTGGGGTTTGCAAATTTTTATCGGAGGTTTATCCGTGATTACAGCCGGGTGGCCGCCCCTTTAACCACACTGACGTCTTGCACCAGAAAGTTCTGTTGGTCTCCTGAGGCAGACAGAGTATTTCTAGATTTGAAGAGCCGATTCACCAACGCCCCGATTCTCTCTCAACCTGACACTTCCCGTCAGTTCGTTGTGGAGGTGGATGCGTCTGATGTGGGGGTGGGCGCCATCCTGTCCCAGCGTAGCTCCACTGACGGTAAACTCCATCCCTGCGCCTTCTACTCTTGTCGTCTTTCTCCAGCTGAAAGAAACTATGATGTGGGTAACCGGGAGCTTCTCGCTGTGAAGCTTGCCTTGGAGGAGTGGCGTCACTGGTTGGAGGGAGCGGAGCAACCGTTTGTGGTCTGGACTGACCACAAGAATCTGGCTTACGTGCAATTGGCTAAACGTCTCAACTCCCGTCAGGCCTGGTGGGCTTTGGTTTTTGGATGCTTAAATATTTCCCTGACGTTCCGACCTGGGTCGAAGAACGGGAAGGCGGATGCCCTGTCCCGGATGTTCTCCAAGATGGATGAGAATGGGGCCAAGACTGAGACGATTCTTCCCCAGAACGTTGTCGTGGGAGCCATTACATGGAGGATTGAGGAGGAGGTGATGGCGGTTCTTCGGACACAGCCCGGGCCCGGTAACGGTCCACCCGGTCGGTTGTTCGCGCCTGAGTCGTTTCGTTCTGCTGTCCTTCAGTGGTCCCACGCCAGCAAGATAGCTTGTCACCCTGGTGTTGCTCGGACTATGGCGCTACTGCGCAGACGATTTTGGTGGCCTGCCATGGGAGAAGATACCCGGAGGTTTGTTGCCGCTTGTCCTGTTTGTGCGCAGAATAAGAGTACCAATTGGGCCAGCTCTGGGCTTCTTCACCCCCTACCTATTCCCCGGTAACCTTGGTCGCATCTGGCCCTGGATTTTGTCACGGGGTTGCCCTCTTCTGTTGGAAACACGGTTATTCTGACCATTGTGGATAGATTCAGCAAGTTTGCCCACTTTGTTCCCCTCTCCAAGCTGCCTTCTGCCACTGAGACGTCCGAGATCCTGGTTAGGGAGGTGTCCAGGGTCCACGGGTTGCCCTGTGACATTGTTTCTGACCGTGGTCCTCAGTTTACCTCTGCTGTCTGGAAATCCTTCTGTTTGGCCATTGGAGCTACAGTCAGTCTCACATCTGGATTTCACCCCCAATCTAATGGTCAGGCGGAGAGAGCCAACCAGAAGATGGAGTCCACGCTGCGCTGTCTTGTTTCCTCTGATCCCACCTCTTGGTCCTCTCAATTACCCTGGGTTGAGTATGCTCATAATACTCTCCCTTCCAGTGCCTGTACGGTTACCAATCTCCCTTGTTTCCTTCTCAGGAGCGGGATCTCTCGTGTCACAAACCGGCTCAAAGCCCGTAACAAAGGGAGACAACAGTGGAGATAAGGAGTAACAAAATATATATTTATTAACCAAAGCAACTAAGGAAAATATACAATGGTGTGTGTAATCAGTAATCAGTAGTGTAAGTGAGTGTTTTGCATGCATGAATGTGATAATGCAGGGTGTTGAAAGGTGCCAATGCAAACAAAAGGCCACCAAGACCCACAACACAATCTACAAAGGTGTCTGCATGGAGAGAGTCTCGTCCATAAATGTGGAAGAGGTCCATTTATTCTGGGACACACCTGACCCAGGTGTTTCCCATGTAGCTGACGACCCTCCCCAACTCCGCCCACCGGCATCCTAATAAGGAAACAAGAACAACGACAGAATACGGCAGACAGAGTGGGAGGGTCGTCACATTCCCCCCCATAAAACCGGGGACCAACAAGGACCCCGGAACAACATACCAGCCTCTGCAGTCCCAAATTGACACAGCCCTGCGTCCCAAATTGACACAGCCTCTGTCCCAAATTGACACAGTCCCAAATTGACACAGCCTCTGTGTCCCAAATTGACACAGCCCCAAATTGACACAGCGTCCCAAATTGACACAGCCCCTGCGTCCCAAATTGACACAGCCCCTGCGTCCCAAATTGACACAGCCCCTGCATCCCAAATTGGTGAGGGGTTATGTGTTCACACCTCCACCTGCACCAACCAACCTCCTCCTCCCCAGCCCTCAGCAACCTTTGTGCATAGGAAGCAATATTTAAGAGGAAAGAAGAAAACAAGAACAGGAGGGAACAGACAGGAAAGATAGAAGATGACAACCCCAACCAATGGTCAGTCACGTAAACATTCAGTAACATCGCCCAAAAGACCACAACAGCTACAAACTCCAACGAAAAGAACATCAGGGTCCTTAATTTTTACAACTTCCAACGATTCATAGTCACTTCCAACGATTCATAGTCACTTCCAACGATTCATAGTCACTTCCAACGATTCATAATCACTTCCAACGATTCATAGTCACTTCCAACGATTCATAGTCACTTCCAACGATTCATAATTTCAATCATTTAACCTTGTAGTGTTCAGCCATCTTCAACAGCTGTTCTTTAGTACATAATTCTAACAGGTCCTCTGATGGAAAGCGAATGAACTTGTGTACCTTAGACACCATAGTCATAAGTAAATAATCTTGCTCAACCCCTCTGCTGAGCACATCAGACCACAACCAGAGAAATGACAATCACCCTGAGCACCACAGAAGAGAGATGAGATACAGAGCTTCCCCAAACCTACAATAACTCAACCCTAGTCTTCGTGCAGATTTGCGGTGGGAATTTACGCACTGTAGCCCGCTGGCAAGGAAAAACTCCCCAGCATGCTGGCAAATTCCACCAAGCCACGGATGTGCCCCCGAGACAACTGCTCAGTCCACAGACACCACATAAAAATAACAAACATTTAACCATGCCAAACATGTCCAAAAATGAAACACGTCGCTAAGCCTATCAGGGGTAAAAGACAATAGCTCCGGGTAGCAAGTTCCACTACCCTACACAAATCTCCTACCGAGGTACACAGCCGATTTACTCACCTCCTCAGACTGACTTCCCAACAGAAAGCAGAACAAGAGTTCAGGCTAGGCAGGGCCTTGAAACTAACCATTATCTCTCTCCAACGCAGCACACAAACCAAGCAACAAAAGCAACCAATACTGGGCCTATCAAACTCAAACACAATATGCAAACCAAACACATACCTCCACGGTCTCCCAAACCAATAGTTCAAAGATCCCAGACGAGCCCCCACTTGTCACAAACCGGCTCAAAGCCCGTAACAAAGGGAGACAACAGTGGAGATAAGGAGTAACAAAATATATATTTATTAACCAAAGCAACTAAGGAAAATATACAATGGTGTGTGTAATCAGTAATCAGTAGTGTAAGTGAGTGTTTTGCATGCATGAATGTGATAATGCAGGGTGTTGAAAGGTGCCAATGCAAACAAAAGGCCACCAAGACCCACAACACAATCTACAAAGGTGTCTGCATGGAGAGAGTCTCGTCCATAAATGTGGAAGAGGTCCATTTATTCTGGGACACACCTGACCCAGGTGTTTCCCATGTAGCTGACGACCCTCCCCAACTCCGCCCACCGGCATCCTAATAAGGAAACAAGAACAACGACAGAATACGGCAGACAGAGTGGGAGGGTCGTCACATTCCCCCCCATAAAACCGGGGACCAACAAGGACCCCGGAACAACATACCAGCCTCTGCAGTCCCAAATTGACACAGCCTCTGCGTCCCAAATTGACACAGCCTCTGCGTCCCAAATTGACACAGCCCCTGCGTCCCAAATTGACACAGCCTCTGTGTCCCAAATTGACACAGCCTCTGCGTCCCAAATTGACACAGCCCCTGCGTCCCAAATTGACACAGCCCCTGCGTCCCAAATTGACACAGCCCCTGCGTCCCAAATTGACACAGCCCCTGCATCCCAAATTGGTGAGGGGTTATGTGTTCACACCTCCACCTGCACCAACCAACCTCCTCCTCCCCAGCCCTCAGCAACCTTTGTGCATAGGAAGCAATATTTAAGAGGAAAGAAGAAAACAAGACCAGGAGGGAACAGACAGGAAAGATAGAAGATGACAACCCCAACCAATGGTCAGTCACGTAAACATTCAGTAACATCGCCCAAAAGACCACAACAGCTACAAACTCCAACGAAAAGAACATCAGGGTCCTTAATTTTTACAACTTCCAACAATTCATAGTCACTTCCAACGATTCATAGTCACTTCCAACGATTCATAGTCACTTCCAACGATTCATAGTCACTTCCAACGATTCATAATCACTTCCAACGATTCATAGTCACTTCCAACGATTCATAGTCACTTCCAACGATTCATAATTTCAATCATTTAACCTTGTAGTGTTCAGCCATCTTCAACAGCTGTTCTTTAGTACATAATTCTAACAGGTCCTCTGATGGAAAGCGAATGAACTTGTGTACCTTAGACACCATAGTCATAAGTAAATAATCTTGCTCAACCCCTCTGCTGAGCACATCAGACCACAACCAGAGAAATGACAATCACCCTGAGCACCACAGAAGAGATGAGATACAGAGCTTCCCCAAACCTACAATAACTCAACCCTAGTCTTCGTGCAGATTTGCGGTGGGAATTTACGCACTGTAGCCCGCTGGCAAGGAAAAACTCCCCAGCATGCTGGCAAATTCCACCAAGCCACGGATGTGCCCCGAGACAACTGCTCAGTCCACAGACACCACGTAAAAATAACAAACATTTAACCATGCCAAACATGTCCAAAAATGAAACACGTCGCTAAGCCTATCAGGGGTAAAAGACAATAGCTCCGGGTAGCAAGTTCCACTACCCTACACAAATCTCCTACCGAGGTACACAGCCGATTTACTCACCTCCTCAGACTGACTTCCCAACAGAAAGCAGAACAAGAGTTCAGGCTAGGCAGGGCCTTGAAACTAACCATTATCTCTCTCCAACGCAGCACACAAACCAAGCAACAAAAGCAACCAATACTGGGCCTATCAAACTCAAACACAATATGCAAACCAAACACATACCTCCACGGTCTCCCAAACCAATAGTTCAAAGATCCCAGACGAGCCCCCACTTGTCACAAACCGGCTCAAAGCCCGTAACAAAGGGAGACAACAGTGGAGATAAGGAGTAACAAAATATATATTTATTAACCAAAGCAACTAAGGAAAATATACAATGGTGTGTGTAATCAGTAATCAGTAGTGTAAGTGAGTGTTTTGCATGCATGAATGTGATAATGCAGGGTGTTGAAAGGTGCCAATGCAAACAAAAGGCCACCAAGACCCACAACACAATCTACAAAGGTGTCTGCATGGAGAGAGTCTCCTCCATAAATGTGGAAGAGGTCCATTTATTCTGGGACACACCTGGCCCAGGTGTTTCCCATGTAGCTGACGACCCTCCCCAACTCCGCCCACCGGCATCGTAATAAGGAAACAAGAACAAAGACAGAATACGGCAGACAGAGTGGGAGGGTTGTCACACTCGGTTCCTTCTGTCCAGACCCACATTCGTTGTTGCTACCGCACCTGGCATCGGGCCAGGAAGGCCCTCCTTAAGGTTTCTGACCGGTATCAGATCCAGGCGAATCGTCGCCGTATTCCTGCCCCCGCTTATACCGTCGGAGATAGGGTTTGGTTGGCTACACAGGATCTTCCTCTATGGACTGAGTCGAGGAAACTGTCACCGAAGTTCATTGGTCCGTTTGTAGTGGAAAAGATCATTAATCCTGTTGTGGTCCGGCTCAAGTTGCCTGCTACACTAAGAGTACATCCCACCTTTCATGTCTCCTGCTTCAAGCTGGTTCTCCTCAGTCCTCTGTTGCCCCCTCCTCCTCGTCCTCCTCCTCCTCGGATGATCGGAGGTGGTCCTGTCTACACGGTGCGCCGCATCATGGACTCCAGACGGCGGGGTCGAGGGTTCCAGTATTTAGTGGATTGGGAAGGATATGGTCCTGAGGAGAGGAGTTGGATTCCTCGGCGTCAGATCCTTGACGATGACCTGCTTCGTGACTTTTACCGCCTCCACCCTGGCGCTCCGGGTAGTCCGCCCGGTGGCTTCGTCGGAGGGGGGGGTACTGTCACGAATCCCGTTTCCTGAGTCTGTTTTTTGCCTGTGTTCTGTCCTGGAGTGTTTTTTCCGGCGTCCTGGAACGCACCCTGTCTGGTTGCCGGGCAAGGTAACCAGTTGGGAGTTCTGATTACCCGCACCTGTATCCCATCAGCTATCTGCACACCTGGTCCTGATCATCATCTCTCCTCTTCATAAGCCCAGACCTGACATCCATTCCCTGCCGGATCGTTAGCCATGAACATTACTCACCCGGATCATTTACCCCATTCCCGCCTGGTCGTCGGAGGATTCCGCTACCCCATTGGATCCACCTATTTACTCCCATCAACTCACCACCGCTGCCCGCTACGCCACCTGGATATATCTACCCATTCACATTCACTTGTAAATAAATACTCACCTTCTTCCTACTCTCCTTGTCCTGGTCTGCTTCTGGGTTCGATTTTGAAAAAATGTGACATATTCCAAGTAAAAATTCCCTTTCTTAGGTCAGTTAGGATCACCACTTTATTTTAAGAAAGTGAAAAGTCAGAATAATAGTAGAGAAAATGATTTATTTCAGCTTTAATATCTATCATCACATCCTCAGTGGGTCAGAATTATACATACACTCAATTAATATTTGGTAGCATTGCCTTTAAATTGTTTTAACTTGTGTCAAACGTTTTGAGAAGCCTTCCACAAGCTTCCCACAATCAGTTGGGTGAATTTTGCCCCATTCGTCCTGACAGAGCTGTGTAACTGAGTCAGGTTTGTCAGCCTCCTCTCCCGCATACACTTTTTCAGTTCTGCCCACAAATGTTCTAATGCATGGAGATCAGGGCTTTGTGATGGCCACTCCAATACCTTGACTTTGTTGTCCTTAAGCCATTTTTGTCACAACTTTGGAAGTATGCTTGGTGACACTGTCCATTTGGAAGACCCATTTGCGACCAAGCTTTAACTTCCTGACTGATGTCTTGAGATGTTGCTTCAATATATCCACATAATTTTCTCAACTCATGATGCCATCTATTTTGTGAAGTGCAGTAAAGTAAAGCAGTAAAGCACCCCCACAACATGATGCTGCCACCCCCATGCTTCACGGTTAGGATGGTTTTCTTTTCGCTTGCAAGCCTCCTCCTATTTCCTCCAAACATAACCATGGCCACTTTGTCCCCATATGCAGTTGCAAACCGTAGTCTGGCATTTTTGTGGCGGTTTTGGAGCAGTGGCTTCTTCCTTGCTGAGCGGCCTTTCAGGTTATGTCAATATAGGACTCGTTTTACTGTGGATATCAATACTTTCGTACCTGTTTTCCTAGCATCTTCACAAGATCTTTTGCTGTTGTTCTGGGATTGATTTGCACTTTTCGCACCAAAGTACGTTAATCTCGAGGAGACAGAACGGGTCTTCTTACTGAGCGGTATGACTCCTGCGTTGTCCCACGGTGTTTATACTGCGTACTTGTCACGGTTGTCGTAAGAACGGGACCAAGGCACAGCGGATATTGAGTTCCACATATTTATTCCAAAGTGAAACTTAAGCAAATAACAAGAAATCAAATAAACGAACAACGGAACATGACTACGTGGTACACATGTACAATCACAAAATAATATTCCACAAACACAGGTGGGAAAAATATCTACTTAAATTTGATCCCCAATTAGAGACAATGTTTACCAGCAGCCACGAATTGGAAATCATACAAAACACCAACATAGAAAATATAAACTAGAACACGACATAGAAATTATAAACTAGAATAACCCCTAGTCATGCCCTGACCTACTACACCATAGATAAACAAGGGCTCTCTGTGGTCAGGGCGTGACAGTAACCCCCCCAAAGGTGCGGACTCCGGCCACAAAACCTGAAACCAAATGGGGGAGGTTAGGGAGGTGACGAGTGTCGGTGGCGGCTCCGGTGTGGGTCGTAGCCCCCCCAGACCATAGATCCAACCATGGCGCCGTGCCTGTACTGAGCACCGGCGCAGAGGAGGGCTCCGGCTATGGAGCTGGGTTGGATGCCGTGCCTGTACTGAGCATCAACGCAGACGAAGGCTCCGGTCATGGATCTGGGCTGGCCGCCATGCCTGGACTGGGCATCAGCGCAGACGAAGTATCCGACCATGGATCTGTCACGTTCTTTCAAAATCGAACCCAGAAGCAGACCAGGACAAGGAGAGTAGAAAGAAGGTGAGTATTTATTTACAAGTGAATATGAATGGGTAGATATATCCAGGTGGCGTAGCGGGCAGCGGTGGTGAGTTGATGAGAGTAAATAGGTGGATCCAATGGGGTAGCGGAATTCTCCGACGACCAGGCGGGAATGGGGTAAATGATCCGGGTGATTAACTGAAGACAGAACAAACGGAGGTAAGTTGAAGGCAAGCAATACGTAAAAAACAACAAAACAAATTATATCTAACTTGAGGCTGATACTATGGCTCGACATACTGTTCATGGCTAACGATCCGGCAGGGAATGGATGTCAGGTCAGAGCTTTTGAAGGGGAGAGGTGATGATCAGGACAGGTGTGCAGATTACTGATGGGATACAGGTGCGGGTGAACATCGATTTCCCAACAAGCTAATTCGCCCGGCAACCAGACAAGGTGCGTTCCAGGACACTGGAAACACACTCCAGGACAGAAACACAGGCAAACACAGACTCAGGAAGCGGGATTCGTGACAGTACCCCCCCTCCGACGAACGCCACCGGGCGGACTACCTGGAGCGCCAGGGTGGAGGCGGTAGAAGTCACGAAGAAGGTCGTCATCAACGATCTGACGCTGAGGAATCCAACTCCTCTCCTCTGGACCATATCCTTCCCAATCCACGAGATATTGGAAACCTCGACCCCACCGTCTGGAATCCATTATGCGGCGCACCGTGTAGGCAGGACCACCTCCGATCATCCGAGGAGGAGGAGGACGAGGAGGAGGGGCCAACAGAGGACTGAGGAGAACCGGCTTGAGGCAGGAGACATGAAAGGTGGGGTGTACTCGAAGCGTTGCCGGCAATTTGAGTCGGACCACAACAGGGTTAATGATTCTCTCCACCACAAACGGAACAATGAACTTTGGTGACAGTTTCCTCGACTCGTGTAGCCAACCAAACCTTATCTCCCATGGTATAAGCGGGAGCAGGAATACGGCGACGATTCGCCTGGATCTGATACCGGTCAGAAACCCTAAGGAGGACCTTCCTGGCCCGATGCCAGGTCCGGTGGCAACGACAAATGTGGGCCTGGACAGAAGGAACCGAAAGATCCCTCTCCTGAGAAGGAAACAAAGGGGGTTGGTATCCGTACAGGCATTGGAAGGGGGACATCCCAGTGGCAGATGAAGGAAGGGTATTATGGGCATACTCGACCCAGGGTAATTGAGATGACCAAGAGGTGGGATCAGAGGAGACAAGACAACGCAGCGTGGACTCCATCTTCTGGTTGGCTCTCTCCGCCTGACCATTAGATTGTGGGTGAAATCCAGAAGTGAGACTGACTGTAGCTCCAATGGCCAAACAGAAGGATCTCCAGACAGCAGAGGTAAACTGAGGACCACGGTCAGAAACAATGTCACTGGGCAATCCGTGGACCCTGAAAACCTCCCTAACCAGGATCTCAGACGTCTCCGTGGCAGATGGAAGCTTGGAGAGAGGGACAAAATGAGCAAACTTGCTGAATCTGTCCACAATGGTCAGAATGACCGTGTTCACAACAGAAGGGGGCAATCCCGTGACAAAATCCAGGGCCAGATGCGACCAAGGTCGCCGAGGAATAGGTAGGGGGTGAAGAAGCCCAGAGCTGGGCTGATTGGTACTTTTGTTCTGAGCACAAACAGAACATGCGGCAACAAACCTCCGGGTATCTTCTCCCATGGCAGGCCACCAAAATCGTCTGCGCAGTAGCGCCATAGTCCGAGCAACGCCAGGGTGACAAGCTATCTTGCTGGCGTGGGACCACTGAAGAAGAGCAGAACGGACCGACTCAGGCACAAACAACCAACCGGGTGGACCGTTACCGGGGCCGGGCTGCGTCCGAAGGGCCGCCATCACATCCTCCTCAATCCTCCATGTAACGGCTCTCACTACAAGGTTCTGGGGAAGAATCGTCTCAGTCTTGGCCCCACTCTCATCCGTCTTGGAGAACATCCGGGACAAGGCGTCCGCCTTGCCGTTCTTCGACCCAGGTCGGAACGTCAGGGAAAATTACGTAAAAAACAACAAAACAAATTCTATCTATCTTGAGGCTGATACTATGGCTCGACATACTGTTCATGGCTAACGATCCGGCAGGGAATGGATGTCAGGTCAGAGCTTTTGAAGGGGAGAGGTGATGATCAGGACAGGTGTGCAGATTACTGATGGGATACAGGTGCGGGTGAACATCGATCTCCCAACAAGCTAATTCGCCCAGGCAACCAGACAGGGTGCGTTCCAGGACACCGGAAACACACTCCAGGACAGAAACACAGGCAAACACAGACTCAGGAAGCGGGATTCGTGACAGGATCTGGGCTGGCCGCCATGCCTGGACTGGGAATCGACGCAGACGAAGTATCCGGCCATGGATCTGGGCTGGCCGACATGCCTGGACTAAGCACCGGCGCAGAGGAAGTCTCCTGACCTGGAGTGAGACTGGACACCGTGCCCGGACTGGGCCCCAATGCAGAGGAAGACTCCGGCCCTGGAGGTGGACTGGACACCGTGCATGGATTGGGCACTGGCACAGAGGAAGTCTCCTGCCCTGGAGCAGGACTGGATGCCTTGCCTGGATGCTCGTGACCGTTGACCGTCGCTGGAGGTTCCGGACCATTGATCATCGCTGGAGGTTCCAGACCCTTGACCGTCACTTGAGATTCCGGACCATTGATCGTCACTGGAGGTTCCGTACCCTTGACCGTCGCTGGAGGTTCTGGACCATTGATCGTCGCTAGAGGTTTCGGACCGTTGATCGTAGCTGGAGGTTCCAGACCATTGACCGTTGCCAGAAGCTCTGGACTGGGAACCGTCACCGGAGGCTCTGGACTGGAAACCGTCGCCGGAAGCTCTGGACTGTGAACCGTGACCGGAAGCTCTGGACTGTGAACCGTCGCCAGAGGCCTAGTGAGTGGAGCCGGTACAGGTGGCACCGGACTGGTGACACGCACTTCAGGGAGAGAGAGGGGAGGAGGCACAGGACGTACCGGACTGGGAAGGCGCACTGGAGGCCAGATGAGTGAAACCAGTGCAGATGGCACCGGACTGGTGTCACTCTCTTCAGCACGCCTGTACGGCAGCATTCTCATTGCTCCCACCTCTCTCCGGAATCTTTCATCGAATTCCTCCTCCGACTCCCACACAGGCTATGTGGCACTCTCCGCTGCTCGTCCGCCAGCTCCATGTGCCCTCCCCAAAAGAATCTTGGGGTTTCTTTAGCAGTGGACTGACGACACGCTCCTCATGGCGAGTGCGAGGAACCGGCACAGGACATACCGGGCTGAGGAGGCGCACTGGAGATGTGGTGCGTAGAGCCGTCACATATGGCACCGGACTGATGACCCGCTCTTCAGCACGCTTGCGCTGCCGCATACTCCTAGCCAACTTGATTCTGGCGCTGCCACATACTCCTAGCCAACTCCATTCTCTGATATCCTTCCTCACACTGTTCCATCAACTCCCATGCGGGCTCTGGCACTCTCCTTGGGTCGACTGACCACATCTCTATCGCCTGCTCCATGTGCTCTGGCTCTTCATGCATTTCAGCCGGCCACCCCTTGTGACCCCACCCCAAAAAATCTTGGGGTTGTCCTTGGGCTTTTGGTGGACGTGAACCCTGTCGTCGTCGCTGTCCTCCATTTTTACCTTCTGTCTGCCGCCAAGGGAGGGTCTCGCATCCACCCATCACTTCTTCCCATGTCCAAAACTCCTTTACCCCGTGGATATGCTGCTTGGTCCTCTTTTGGTGGGTTATTCTGTCAAGGGTGTCGTAAGAATGGGACCAAGGCGCAGCGGATTTTGAGTTCCACATATTTATTCCAATGTGAAACTTAAGCCAAAACCAAGAAATCAAATTAACGAACAACGGTATGTGACTACGTGGTACACATGCACAAACACAAAATAATATCCCACAAACACAGGTGGGAAAAATGCCTACTTAAATATGATCCCCAAATAGAGACAATGATTACCAGCTTCCTCTAATTGGGAATTATACAAAACACCAACATAGAAAATTTTTCTGAAGTCTTGGCTGATTTCATTTGATTTTACCATGATGTCAAGCAAAGAGGCACTGAGTTTGAAGGTAGTCCTTGAAATAAATCCGTTGGTACACCTCCAATTGACTCAAATGATGTCAATCAGCCTATCAGAATCTTCTAAAGCCATGACATATATTTCTGGAATTTTCCATGCTGTTTAACTTCTTCGATATAGGGGGTGCTCTTAATTTTTGGATAAAAAAACGTTCCCGTTTAAAACAAGATATTTTGTCACGAAAAGATGCTTTACTATGCATATAATTGACAGCTTTGGAAAGAAAACACTCTGACGTTTCCAAAACTGCAAAGATATTATCTGTGAGTGCCACAGAACTGATGCTACAGGCGAAACCAAGATGAAATTTCAAACAGGAAATGGACCAGATTCTGAAGGTGCTGTGTTCCAATGTCTCCTTATATGGCTGTTAATGCGCCATGAATGAGCCTACACTTTCTGTCATTTCCGCAAGGTGTCTGCAGTATTGTGACATATTTCTAGGCATATCATTGGAAGATTGACCATAAGAGACTACATTTACCAGGTGCCCGCTTGGTGTCCTCCGTCGAAATTATTGCGTAATCTCCAGCTGCGTGCATGTTTCCATTTTCTTCAGAGGAGAAACACAACTGCCACGAATGATTTATCATCGAATAGATATGTGAAAACACCTTGAGGATTGATTCTAAACAATGTTTGCATGTTTCTGTCGATATTATGGAGTTAATTTGGAAAAAAGTTTGGCATTGCAATGACTGAATTTTCAGGTTTTTTTCTTAGCCAAACGTGATGAACAAAACGGAGCGATTTCTCCTACACAAATAATCTCTTTGGAAAAACTGAACATTTGATATCTAACTGAGAGTCCTCATTGAAAACATCTGAAGTTCTTTGAAGGTAAATGATTTTATTTGAATGCTTTTCTTGTTTTTGTGAAAATGTTGCCTGCTGAATGCTAGGCTAATGCTATGCTAGCTATCAATACCTCTTACACAAATGTTTGTATAGCGATGGTTGAAAAGCATATTTTGAAAATCTGAGATGATAGTGTTGTTAGCAAAAGGCTAAGCTAGTGAGTGAATATATTTCTTTCATTTCATTTGCGATTTTCATGAATAGTTAACGTTGCGTTATGCTAATGAGCTTGAGGCTATGATTACGCTCCCGGATACGGGATTGCTCGACGCTAGAGGTTAAAGGCACAGTCAACATAGTTTGTTATCTTCCACTTGTAGTGTGAAACAGTGAAATAATCCGTCTGTAAACAACTGTTGGAAAAATGACTAGTTGTCCCAAAATACTTGAATGTGTAAACAAGAAAATTATGGAGTTTTAATGACTCCAACCTAAGTGTATGTAAACTTCCGACTTCAACTGTATATGAAAATGTTTATTATATTATTATAATACATAATATGATGAATTACAATATCAATTGAACACATGCACTTCAATGTTATATCAATTCATATAGGAATAAAGCTTTTCTCCAACAACATGGAAGTGGTTCCACTCTGTAGGCTACTGCTAATCACATCATGTAGCAGGTCTAATTGGATTTTAACACTCTAGATTTTAACAATTTCACATAACATTGGAATATCTAAAGTGAACCTGTCATGTTACCAGTTACAAATGTACCAAAGATTATCTGCTAAATTGTTGGTAATCTCTGTCAGAGTAGTCCTCCCTAACTGTATGATAAACCATATAACTGAACGTTACAATGTTTTTTCCCCTCAATCATTTCTTAATAACGTTTATCACTGGATGTCTTCTCCATAAGGTGTTTCTTGGTGTTCTTCTCCGGCCGGAACAGAATAATAAAGCATTTAGGAACAAATAATAGAAAGAACAACCCAAAGCTAGAGGTGATGATGGCAAAGATCTCCACAGCTACAGTCAACTTCCCAGGAGAGCTGACATAAGCTGGGATAAAGGTGATCCAAACTGCACAGAATATGAGCATGCTGAAGGTGATGAATTTGGCCTCATTGAAGTTATCAGGCAGCTTCCGAGCCAGAAAAGCCAGCACAAAGCACAAGAGAGCCAGGAGACCTATATAACCCAACACAGCCCAGAAACCAATAGCTGAACCCACATCACACTCTAGAATGATCTTCTCCTTGTAGGTAGTGAGGTTTTTAATGGGGAAGGGAGGGGACAGGACCAACCACAGAGTGCATATCATAGCCTGGACAAACGTGAAGGACACTACAGTCAATCTCTGCTGTGGAGGACCAAACCATTTCATGACATTACTGGCTGGAAGTGTAGCCCTGAAGGCCATCAACACCACTATTGTTTTCCCCAGAACACAAGAGATGCAGAGGACGAAGGTGATGCCAAACGCTGTGTGACGCAGCATACAGGACCACTCAGAGGGCCGGCCAATGAAAGTAAGAGAACACAGAAAACACAGAGCCAAGGAGAAGAGCAGCAGGAAGCTCAGCTCAGAGTTGTTGGCCTTGACGATGGCAGACATTCGGTGTCGGTAGAAGACAGTTGCCGTGGCGATGGCCAGACAAGCCCCGCCCACAGAGCAGACGGTCAGGATGATTCCGAGGACCTCGTGGAAGGACAGGAACTCCACAGGCTTAAGGATACAGAGGTCTCTCTCAGCGTTGGGCCAGTACTCCTCGGGACAGATCAGACAGTCTGAAGAATCTGACCAGGACAAAACAACAGACATCAAAGGTTAGAGCGTCTGCTAAATGACTTAAATGTAAATGTAAATGTTAATAATAATAGATTCAGGTTTTATTCATTTACAAATACATGTCCCACAATGATGCACTTTGTCAGTTTACAATAAAGAATGTTGAATTAATGTGCAGCTTAAATGAGATAATAAGATCAGGAACATGATTGACAGATACTACCTTTGTAGTGCTGGTAATAGGAATAAACCACTACTTTACATATAGAAATTACTACACATTTTAGAAATTACTACACATTTTTGGCAACTGTTCTTATAGTCCTACCTGTGTCATTACTGATCTCTCCCTCTGCACATTGGATACAGTCATAACAGCATACAGGCTTTCCTTTCTGTATAGCCTTACGAGTGCCTGGGGGACAGCTCTCACTGCACACTGACACAGGTACTTGTGTACTGTTCTTTACCCAGGTGATTTCCCTCTCGATGGCAAGCCTCTGGTCAGGAGGCAAGGATGCATCATAGAGCCCCACTGTCACAAACTCCATCTTCCCACTCTCCCGTCTCTGCCAGTTGACCAGCTCATAGGTGGCCACTGGGTCCCCATTGGCATCGAAAGACACCTGGTACCCGTTACGAGAGAAGTTCACCTTCCTCAATCTCTCCAGGACCTGAAGTTTGAAGGGCAAGGGAGAGAGAGAGAGATGGAGAGAGGGGAAGAGAGGAAGAAAGGGCACGGGAAAGAAGGAGAGGTGAAGAGCGATGGAGATAAGGGAAGAGAGAGATGAGAGAAGGGATGAGAGATGGAGAGATAGATGGACAGAGGGGAAGAGAGAGATGAGAGATGGAGAAAGGGGAAGAAAGATGGAAAGAGAGAAATGGGGAGAAAGGAAGATAGATGGAGAGAGAAACAGAAAATTAATTCAACTCATTTTTAACAGATGTGTTACTTCAGAAGAAGTTGTGAAGTATAATGAGAACTCCTAGGCCTTCAGACATGTTGTCTATATAAACATATTTATCAGGAAATGATACTACAGACTTGTCATTCACCTGTGTTGGCTTCACATTTAGGTTTTTGTCACAGTTCACAGTGGAGTTTTCTCTCTCTTCACAAATGATGCTGTGGATGGCGTGTGCTATGGCATAAACAGCTTTATACACCATGTTAGTGATACGAAGCTGGGATGTATCTGTGTAGGGGGTCTGAAGCTGCTGTATATCCTCACTGCCATCACACACCTTCTCTTCAACCCCAACACCTGTAGATGTCCCTACAGACAGACAGAGATACCAAGAGACCAACAGACAGACAGACAGACAGACAGACAGACAGACAGACAGACAGACAGAAAGACAGACAGACATGTAAATAAAATGTTCGACAGGCAGATGGATGGATGGGTGGGTGGGTGGGTGGGTGGGTGGGTGGGTGGGTGGATGGATAGATAGATACCTGTCCTCAACCTACAGCCAAAGGCTCCCTCCCAGAACTCAGTGAGCAGGGGAGAGTTGGACACCTTCTGTGGGGAGAGGTCCAGGAGGAAGTCCCTGAGGCCGGGGATGACAGAGCGTTGGATGCCAAATCCGATGGCCCCGGCACACAGGCCGAAACGCAGCATATCTGGATCAGTGACCCAGGTCTCACTCCCGATCCACTGGCGGGGTGGAGAGGGCAGGCGTTCCAACTCACTCAGCAGGATTCTCATGTCCCAAGCGGATACAAATGCAACCACCACCTGGGCTGTGGAGCTGGGGAACATGATTATATCATATACTTAATATGCTGGTCATGTTTGTCATTCACTGGAATGTCTCAGTGAAGTGAACATGAACATTAGCATTAATCAACACTTTTGACATGCATAAGATACTTTATGCAAATCATGTTGGTTTCACAGATCAGCTTCGGGAAAAGAGAGAAATTAATAACAATAGTATGCTTTATAAATATGGTCTTGCATTTGTATGAATGAAAAGTTCACCAGTAATCATGGATCACCTGCGGATCATGTCAGCCACCCGTTGCACTCTGCTGAGTGGGTTGGTAAGGGAGAAGGCTTCAGAATACTCCACACAGATACCCTCCTCTTGTGCTGCCTGCAGGAAAGCAGCCATCCCGTTATTCCCGTAGTCAGAGTCGGAACGGACCGCCCCAATCCAGGTCCAGCCGAAGTGCCTGATGAGGTGGGCCAGAGCAGCAGCCTGGAACTGATCACTGGGGATGGTTCTGAAGAAGGTTGGATACTGTTTCTTATCACTCAGACACGCACAGGTGGAATAGTGGCTCACCTTGGTAAAAACAGACAGTCGAAAACATGAGAAAGAACATCATGTCGCCCACACAACTCTAATGTATTGGCAACTTCCTGCTTTTTTTTATTTTGCTATGTAGATTGATGTTAGGGAGACATTAATAATAATAAGCCAACTCATTGTTTTTCATTGGGTCAGAACGGTAAGGATACACAAAATTGTGACACCATTCCCTTGCATCTCATAAAAACTGAGCCTATGAAATATAGTCCTCAGATCATGTTTTAATGCCTTCAGAAGTTCTCCAGACTCATATTCCTCAGTCTATGTTCAAATTCCTTTCTCCACATAATTTCACACAGAAATATATATTCCTGAAAGAGAGGAGAATACAGTTGGAATACAGAGAATTAAAAGAAGCTGAATGATTTCTGTCCACAGGAGTTTACCTGAGGAATCCCGAAAGGGCCGGTGATGCGCAACATGCTGATGGTTGGTGTGGAGGCAGACTCGCCAACAATAGCTGTCACTGTAGCCGACCCCGAGCACTGTTCTCCGGTATCAAACATGGGGCCCAGGCCGTTAGCCAGCTGGAAGGCAACTTTTACGGCCATGGGGACCGAGTTGCAGGAGTCGTGCACTTGATAACCAAGTGTGACACCTGGTAGAAGGTAGGAACTGTTGTTTATCTCCTCAACTGCGAAGATCATGGCGCGTGAAAAGCGTAACTCACGGGAATCCATACTGTAAATAGAAGATGGGTCAGTGAGCTCCTCCTAATGAATGATGAACTAGACTATAGAATGTTACCATGGCAAACAGCCTAATATCTAGTCTCATTTTCCATACCGTCTATGTCTACACTTTTGTTGTCTGTAATTGAGGACACTGTAGTATAGCCTGCATTTGAAAATGTGATCCTTTGTAACAGTAGTCTTTACCTACTCTCTCAGACACAAACACACTGATTATGGTCTTTAAAAACACAGTTTATCTGTCTTTAAACACACTGTATCTCTGTCTTTAAACAGTGTTTATCTGTCTTTAAACACATTGTTTATCATTCTTTAAACACATTGTTTCTCTGTCATTAACATGCTGTTTATCGGTCTTTAAACACACTGTTTATCAGTCTTTAAACACACTGTTTATCTTTCTTTAAACACACTGTATATCTGTCTTTAAACACACTGTATATCTGTCTTTAAACACACTGTTTATCTGTCTTTAAACACACTGTTTATCTGTCTTTAAACAAACTGTTTATCTGTCTTTAAACACACTGTTTAGCAGTTTTTAAACACATTGTATATCTTTCTTTCAATACATTGTCTCTCTGTCATAAACACACTGTTTATCGGACTTTAAACACACTGTTTGCCGGGCATTCAACACACTGTTTCTCTGTTTTTAAAACACAATTTATCTGTCTCCCCACACAGCCACAGTCCTGTCCCCTGTTCCCTCTTGCGCTCACTGACCTCCCTGTGCACTGCAGGGGCTCAGGCAGGCTGGTGTAGCTGTGATCCACAGTGTGCATATAGTAATGGATGGAGAAAACACCCCCGATGACAAAGTCCCCGTCCTGAGAGAACGCCGGAGGACGAGGGGTGCCTTGGAGCCTGCATCTGACAGACTCCAGCCCAGAGGCAGAGCAAGAGGCAGACGCGAGCAAGGCAAGCCCACCAGCCACCACAGCTAGATGTAGTAGAACCAGACTACCAGCCAGACTTGAATCCAGAGCAGGAGCCGGAGAGAGCCTCATTCCCCTGATGTGTAGAAGGTACGGAGTAATACAACGCCACACAGACCCACATAGGTCAGGATACCTCTCTTCTCTGGGTTAAATACCCACTGTACCTCTGTGGGGATTCCTCTGGGGGCCACACTGTGGATATGGCCATGCCATGGAGGGAGGGGCTAAAGGCTGCTCTGCTCACCCAGTCAGGTCCTGCTTTCATCTATAGAGAGTGTATGCACCAGCATCAGAACTACGTTGACTGTAATCTTTTAGATAGACATAAACATACAGTAGACACACAATATCCCTGAGCCTCTCTTATATTGTGAATTCTATGGTTTTACCTTGATTACTTGTAGTTTATCATGTTGTTTGTCTGTAATTTTCGTAATGACTTGGTGCTGCCTATCTTTGCCAGGACACTCTTGAAAAACATTTACATTTACATTTAAGTCATTTAGCAGACGCTCTTATCCAGAGCGACTTACAAATTGGTGAATTCACCTTCTGACATCCAGTGGAACAGCCACTTTACAATAGTGCATCTAAATCATTAAGGGGGGGGGTGAGAAGGATTACTTATCCTATCCTAGGTATTCCTTGAAGAGGTGGGGTTTCAGGTGTCTCCGGAAGGTGGTGATTGACTCCGCTGTCCTGGCGTCGTGAGGGAGTTTGTTCCACCATTGGGGGGCCAGAGCAGCGAACAGTTTTGACTGGGCTGAGCGGGAACTGTACTTCCTCAATGGTAGGGAGGCGAGCAGGCCAGAGGTGGATGAACGCAGTGCCCTTGCTTGGGTGTAGGGCCTGATCAGAGCCTGGAGGTACTGCGGTGCCGTTCCCCTCACAGCTCCGTAGGCAAGCACCATGGTCTTGTAGCGGATGCGAGCTTCAACTGGAAGCCAGTGGAGAGAGCGGAGGAGCGGGGTGACGTGAGAGAACTTGGGAAGGTTGAACACCAGACGGGCTGCGGCGTTCTGGATGAGTTGTAGGGGTTTAATGGCACAGGCAGGGAGCCCAGCCAACAGCGAGTTGCAGTAATCCAGACGGGAGATGACAAGTGCCTGGATTAGGACCTGCGCCGCTTCCTGTGTGAGGCAGGGTCGTACTCTGCGGATGTTGTAGAGCATGAACCTACAGGAACGGGCCACCGCCATGATGTTGGTTGAGAACGACAGGGTGTTGTCCAGGATCACGCCAAGGTTCTTAGCGCTCTGGGAGGAGGACACAATGGAGTTGTCAACCGTGATGGCGAGATCATGGAACGGGCAGTCCTTCCCCGGGAGGAAGAGCAGCTCCGTCTTGCCGAGGTTCAGCTTGAGGTGGTGATCCGTCATCCACACTGATATGTCTGCCAGACATGCAGAGATGCGATTCGCCACCTGGTCATCAGAAGGGGGAAAGGAGAAGATTAATTGTGTGTCGTCTGCATAGCAATGATAGGAGAGACCATGTGAGGTTATGACAGAGCCAAGTGACTTGGTGTATAGCGAGAATAGGAGAGGGCCTAGAACAGAGCCCTGGGGGACACCAGTGGTGAGAGCGCGTGGCGAGGAGACAGATTCTCGCCACGCCACCTGGTAGGAGCGACCTGTCAGGTAGGACGCAATCCAAGCGTGGGCCGCGCCGGAGATGCCCAACTCGGAGAGGGTGGAGAGGAGGATCTGATGGTTCACAGTATCGAAGGCAGCCGATAGGTCTAGAAGGATGAGAGCAGAGGAGAGAGAGTTAGCTTTAGCAGTGCGGAGCGCCTCCGTGATGCAGAGAAGAGCAGTCTCAGTTGAATGACTAGTCTTGAAACCTGACTGATTTGGATCAAGAAGGTCATTCTGAGAGAGATAGCGGGAGAGCTGGCCAAGGACGGCACGTTCAAGAGTTTTGGAGAGAAAAGAAAGAAGGGATACTGGTCTGTAGTTGTTGACATCGGAGGGATCGAGTGTAGGTTTCTTCAGAAGGGGTGCAACTCTCGCTCTCTTGAAGACGGAAGGGACGTAGCCAGCGGTCAGGGATGAGTTGATGAGCGAGGTGAGGTAAGGGAGAAGGTCCCCGGAAATGGTCTGGAGGAGAGAGGAGGGGATAGGGTCGAGCGGGCAGGTTGTTGGGCGGCCGGCCGTCACAAGAAGCGAGATTTCATCTGGAGAGAGAGGGGAGAAAGAGGTCAGAGCACAGGGTAGGGCAGTGTGAGCAGAACCAGCGGTGTCGTTTGACTTAGCAAACGAGGATCGGATGTCGTCGACCTTCTTTTCAAAATGGTTGACGAAGTCATCTGCAGAGAGGGAGGAGGGGGGGGAGGGGGGGGGATTCAGGAGGGAGGAGAAGGTGGCAAAGAGCTTCCTAGGGTTAGAGGCAGATGCTTGGAATTTAGAGTGGTAGAAAGTGGCTTTAGCAGCAGAGACAGAGGAGGAAAATGTAGAGAGGAGGGAGTGAAAGGATGCCAGGTCCGCAGGGAGGCGAGTTTTCCTCCATTTCCGCTCGGCTGCCCGGAGCTCTGTTCTGTGAGCTCGCAATGAGTCATCGAGCCACGGAGCGGGAGGGGAGGACCGAGCCGGCCTGGAGGATAGGGGACATAGAGAGTCAAAGGATGCAGAAAGGGAAGAGAGGAGGGTTGAGGAGGCAGAGTCAGGAGAAAGGTTGGAGAAGGTATGAGCAGAGGGAAGAGATGAAAGGATGGAAGAGGAAAGAGTAGCGGGGGAGAGAGAGCGAAGGTTGGGACGGCGCGATACCATCCGAGTAGGGGCAGTGTGGGAAGTGTTGGATGAGAGCGAGAGGGAAAAGGATACAAGGTAGTGGTCGGAGACTTGGAGGGGAGTTGCAGTGAGGTTAGTGGAAGAACAGCATCTAGTAAAGATGAGGTCGAGCGTATTGCCTGCCTTGTGAGTAGGGGGAAGGTGAGAGGGTGAGGTCAAAAGAGGAGAGGAGTGGAAAGAAGGAGGCAGAGAGGAATGAGTCAAAGGTAGACGTGGGGAGGTTAAAGTCGCCCAGGACTGTGAGAGGTGAGCCGTCCTCAGGAAAGGAGCTTATCAAGGCATCAAGCTCATTGATGAACTCTCCGAGGGAACCTGGAGGGCGATAAATGATAAGAATGTTAAGCTTGAAAGGGCTGGTAACTGTGACAGCATGGAATTCAAAGGAGGCGATAGATAGATGGGTAAGGGGAGAGAGAGAGAATGACCACTTGGGAGAGATGAGGATCCCGGTGCCACCACCCCGCTGACCAGAAGCTCTCGGGGTGTGCGAGAACACGTGGGCGGACGAAGAGAGAGCAGTAGGAGTAGCAGTGTTATCTGTGGTGATCCATGTTTCCGTCAGTGCCAGGAAGTCGAGGGACTGGAGGGAGGCATAGGCTGAGATGAACTCTGCCTTGTTGGCCGCAGATCGGCAGTTCCAGAGGCTACCGGAGACCAGGAACTCCACGTGGGTCGTGCGCGCTGGGACCACCAGATTAGGGTGGCCGCGGCCACGCGGTGTGGAGCGTTTGTATGGTCTGTGCAGAGAGGAGAGAACAGGGATAGATAGACACATAGTTAACAGGGTACAGAAGAGGCTACGCTAATGCAAAGGAGATTGGAATGACAAGTGGACTACACGTCTCGAATGTTCAGAAAGTTAAGCTTACGTAGCAAGAATCTTATTGACTAAAATGATTGAAATGAAACAGTACTGCTGGAGTAGGCTAGCTGGTAGTGGCTGCGATGTTGACACTACACTAATCAAGTCGTTCCGTCGAGTGTAATAGTTTCTACAGTGCTGCTATTCGGGGGCTAGCTGGCTAGCTAGCAAGGTTGATTGCGTTCCGTTACTTTAAAAGAACGACAATAGCTGGCTGGCTAACCTAGAAAATCGCTCTAGGCTACACAATTGTCTTAGATACAAAGACGGCTATGTAGCTAGCTAGCTACGATCAAACAAAACAAACCGTTGTACTGTAATAGTTACTACAGTGCTGCTATTCGGGGGCTAGCTGGCTAGCTACGTTAGAAGAACGACAATAGCTGGCCAGCTAACCTAGAAAATCGCTCTAGGCTACACAATTGTCTTAGATACAAAGACGGCTATGTAGCTGGCTAGCTACGATCAAACAAATCAAACCGTTGTACTGTAATGAAGTGAAATGAAAATGTGATACTACCTGTGGAACGACGCGGAATGTTGACCGGGTAGTTGGAGTTCAATTCGGTAGAGGTTGGCTAGCTGTTGGCTAGCTAGCTAGCAGCATTACCTACGTTAAGGACGACAAATAGCTGGCTAGCTAACCTCGGTAAATTAAGATAATCACTCTAAGTCTACACACTCTAAACTGCACAATTATCTTGGATACGAAGACAACTATGTAGCTAGCTGACACTACACTAATCGAGTCGTTCAGTTGAGTGTAATAGTTTCTACAGTGCTAGTGGACAGTGGATGTTAGCTAGCTGCTTAGCTAGCTGGTGGGCAGATACGTTAGGACGACGAAATACGATAATTATGCAATTGTCGTTGATACAAAGACGGCTATGTAGCTGGCTAAGAAGAAATTGCTAAGATTAGACAAATCAAACCGTTGTACTATAACGAAATGTAATGAAAAGTTATAAAAAGTTATACTACCTGCGGACCGAAGTGTAGATGCGGCCGCTCGCTCCAACCGGAACCGAGAGAAAAGAGATTTTAAATCTCAATGAGCCCTTCCTGGTTAAATAAATGTTAAATAAATAAAGATAATATTTCCCTTACTGTCTAGTCCTCTTGGAACGCTGGCTCTGCACAGTATTTCGTCAACTGTCTTCTTCGTATGCTGGCTCTATACAGTTATTCCTCTACAGTCCTGTTCGCTTGGCACGCTGGCTCTGCACAGTATTTCCTCAACTGTCTTCTTCGTATGCTGGCTCTATACAGTTATTCTTCTACAGTCCTGTTCGCTTGGCACGCTGGCTCTACACGGTATTTCGTCAACTGTCTTCTTCGTATGCTGGCTCTATACAGTTATTCCTCTACAGTCTTGTTCGCTTGGCACGCTGGCTCTACACGGTATTTCCCCTAAAGTTTAGATCATTTGTCACTTTGCCTTACTTATATGTCCTTTACAGTCTAGTCCTCTTGGTACGCTGGCTCTACCCAGTATTTCCCCTACAGCCTAGTCCTCTTGGCTTGTTCCACATGTATATTTCCTCTACAGCCTAGTCGTCTTGGTATTCTGGTTCTAGAGAGTATTTCCTCTACTGTCTAGTCCTCCGGGCACGCTGGCAGTACACAGGTTTTTTTCTAAAGTCTAGTTCTCTTGGTACACTTCCTCTCTTATTGTTCCCCTACAGTTGAATACTCTTGGCACATTGCCTCACAGTTTTTTATTTATTTTACCTTTATTTTACCAAGCAAGTCAGTTAAGAACAAATTCTTATTTTCAATGACGGCTTAGGAACAGTGTGCTAACTGCCTGACTTTTAATCAAGTAAAAATTCCCTGTCTTAGGTCAGTTAGGATCACCACTTATTTTACAAATGTGAAAAGTCAGAATAATAGTAGAGAAAATTATTTATTTCAGCTTTTATTTATTTCATCACCTTCCCAGTGAGTCAGAAGTTTACATACACTCAATTAATACTTGGTGTCATTGTGTTTAATTTGTTTAACTTGGGTCAAACGTTTTGTGTAGCCTTCCACGAGCTTCCCACAATATGTTGGGTGAATTTTGCCCCATTCCTCCTGACAGAGCTGGTGTAACTGAGTCAGGTTTGTCGGCCTCCTTGGTCACACTCGCTGTTTAAGTTCTGCGCACACATTTTCTGTAGGATTAAGCTCAGGGCTTTGTGATGGCCACTACAATACCTTGACTTTGTTGTCCT
>NC_088220.1:83076073-83096295 GCF_036934945.1 Oncorhynchus masou masou | reverse complement strand
GAGTCTGTCTGGTGAACACTAACACAGAGACAGGAACAATCACCCACGAAATACAAAGTGAAACCCAGGCTACCTTAATACGGTTCCCAATCAGAGACAACGAGAATCACCTGACTCTGATTGAGAACCGCCTCAGGCAGCCAAACCTATGCAACACCCCTACTCAGCCGCAAATCCCAATACCAACAAAACCCCAATACGAAATACAACATGAACCCATGTCACACCCTGGCCTGACCGACATTCATTCATTTATGAATGTGTTATTCAATGTGTTTCTATGAGCCAAATTCAATATTTTAATCACATCATTTTTAGATATATATTTTTTGATATACGAAAGCTTCCAAAAATTCAAAATCAAATATGTTAAAATCCATAGTATGAAAATCTTAAAACAATTCCAGAATTTCTTGCCTGTTTGAAGTGACAAGTAGTCTAGGCCTAAGGATGATCACATATTTGTTTTACTTTTTACCCATTTTTACAGTCTTGTCCCATCGCATCAACTCCCATACGGACTTGGGAGAGGCGAAGGTCGAGAGCCATGTGTCTTCCCGAAACACAACCCTGCCCAGACACACTGCTTCTTGACACACTGCTCGCTTAACTCAGAAGCCAGCCACACCAATGTGTTGGAGGAAACATCGTACAGCGCTCTAGCGACTCCACAAGGAGTCGCAAGAGCGCGATGGGACAAGGACATTCCAACAGTCCAAACCCTTCCTAACACGGACGACACTGGGCCAATTTTGTGCCACCTCATGGGTCTCTGGGTCGCGGTCGGCTGCAACACAGCCCGGGATCGAACCTGGCTCTGTAGTGACACAGATACAGAAATGAGCTTTTCTTGGTTTGAGAAAAAAAAAACATTAAATATGTGAAAGATATAGATTAATGCTCCATTCCCATAAACACAATTGAATTTGAGCTCAAAGGAAAGCAAGTCTGTGCTTGAAGCGAATTAAGGACTTTCCCACTTTTATTCTGGCGCAAGGCCTTTATACTGCCTACATTGTTCTGTAATTATATTATACTGCCTACATTGTTCTGTAATTATATTATACTGCCTACATTGTTCTGTAATTATTATTATACTGCCTACATTGTTCTGTAATTAATTATACTGCCTACATTGTTCTGTAATTATATTATACTGCTTACATTGTTCTGTAATTAAATTATACTGCCTACATTGTTCTGTAATTAAATAATACTGCCTACATTGTTCTGTAATTATATTATACTGCTTACATTGTTCTGTAATTAAATTATACTGCCTACATTGTTCTGTAATTATATTATACTGCCTACATTGTCGTGTAATTAAATTATACTGCCTACATTGTTCTGTAATTATATTATACTGCCTACATTGCCTACATTGTTCTGTAATTATATTATACTGCCTACATTGTTCTGTAATTATATTAAACTGCCTACATTGTTCTGTAATTATATTATACTGCCTACATTGTTGTGTAATTAAATTATACTGCCTACATTGTTCTGTAATTATATTATACTGCCTACATTGTTCTGTAATTATATTATACTGCCTACATTGTTCTGTAATTATATTATACTGCCTACATTGTTCTGTAATTATATTATACTGCCTACATTGTTGTGTAATTAAATTATACTGCCTACATTGTTGTGTAATTAAATTATACTGCCTACATTGTTCTGTAATTATATTATACTGCCTACATTGTTCTGTAATTAAATTATACTGCCTACATTGTTGTGTAATTAAATTATACTGCCTACATTGTTCTGTAATTATATTATACTGCTTACATTGTTCTGTAATTAAATTATACTGCCTACATTGTTCTGTAATTAAATTATACTGCCTACATTGTTCTGTAATTAAATTATACTGCCTACATTGCTCTGTAATTATATTATACTGCCTACATTGTTCTGTAATTATATTATACTGCCTACATTGTTCTGTAATTGTATTATACTGCCTACATTGTTCTGTAATTGTATTATACTGCCTACATTGTTCTGTAATTAAATAATACTGCCTACATTGCTCTGTAATTATATTATACTGCCTACATTGTCGTGTAATTATATTATACTGCCTACATTGTTCTGTAATTATATTATACTGCCTACATTGTCGTGTAATTATATTATACTGCCTACTGTAATTATATTATACTGCCTACATTGTTCTGTAATTATATTATACTGCCTACATTGTTCTGTAATTATATTATACTGCCTACATTGTACTGTAATTAAATTATTGCCTACATTGTTCTGTAATTAAATTATACTGCCTACATTGTCCTGTAATTATATTATACTTACATTGTACTGTAATTATATTATACTGCCTACATTGTAATTATATTATACTGTCTACATTGTTCTGTAATTAAATTATACTGCCTACATTGTTCTGTAATTATATTATACTGCCTACATTGTAATTAAATAATACTGCCTACTGTAATTATATTATACTGCCTACATTGTTCTGTAATTATATTATACTGCCTACATTGTCGTGTAATTATATTATACTGCCTACATTGTCGTGTAATTATATTATACTGCCTACATTGTTCTGTAATTATATTATACTGCCTACATTGTTCTGTAATTATATTATACTGCCTACATTGTTCTGTAATTATATTATACTGCCTACTGTAATTATATTATTGTTACATTGTTCTGTAATTAAATTATACTGCCTACATTGTTCTGTAATTATATTATACTGCCTACATTGTCGTGTAATTAAATTATACTGCCTACATTGTTCTGTAATTATATTATACTGCCTACATTGTCGTGTAATTATATTATACTGCCTACATTGTTCTGTAATTATATTATACTGCCTACATTGTTCTGTAATTATATTATACTGCTTACATTGTTCTGTAATTAAATTATACTGCCTACATTGTTCTGTAATTCAATTATACTGCCTACATTGTACTGTAATTATATTATACTGCCTACATTGTACTGTAATTATATTATACTGCCTACATTGTATGATAATGCTGCCAGCATGGTTCTGTAGTGATATGATAATGCTGCCAACATGGTTCTGTAGTGATTTGATTATGCTGCCAGCATGGTTCTGTAGTGATATGATAATGCTGCCAGCATGGTTCTGTAGTGATATGATAATGCTGCCAGCATGGTTCTGTAGTGATTTGATAATGCCTACAGCTTCCTTTCCATCATCTGCAATGATGAGAGGAAGCCTCTGAGCTGCAGCCTCATTCCCTAGTCTTGTCTGTCCTCCAGTGTGCCATTGACTACTTCTGTGATCAGATCTCTCTCTCCCCCCTTCCATGCCAAATGATGGTCCCATACTTGCCCCCAAAAATAATATTGCTCCGATTTGGTATAGGCCTACTCTGTTCTCGCTGCTGTGAGGTATAGTGATGCATCCAGAGGGCTTGTCAAGGTCATTTCCAGTCTTAACGTGACCCTACTGTTAGATGGCCTTTTACCTCAGAGGGTCATCATTAGAGTAGAGTGTAGAGTAATCACAATGCTACTGCACAGGTATAAGAGCAATTTAATATAAAGTAGTGTTACCAAATACAATTATATACAATTATATACAAAAAGACACCAGACAATTGTAACTGGAACACGATGATATTTAATTTTCAAGTAAAAGAGTAAATACAGCTGGTGTTTATAATTTCTCCCTGTTTCATCGCCATCTCCAACTGCACACACCTCTTAGCAACCTGTTCACCTACCTGCTAAAAAACACCTCCACTAAAATCAACAACTCATAAGGCATATTAGTTCATCAGGATTGTAACCAAGTACTTTTAGCATAAAAAAGAGAAAAAAAAAGAGGAACCAAGATAGAATTACTAAGATTCTGTGTGATTAAATACATAAATTATCTGCACACATTTTTGTTGTTGTTGTTGTTGCAATAAATATCTAGTCTGGTATCTAAGACAGTAGTTAATGTACAAGGATATGATGGTGGTGGTTTGGGAGACACACCTTAAAACGACAGTGTATGTGTGTGTGTGTGTGTGAGGCTAGTGAATTTAAAGGAGCAGTGCATGGATATATAATTTATTTCTACTGATCCAATAGATAATAGAAAACATGACTTTTCTTTAATATTTTCAAAAGTATGTGGACACCCATTCAAATTAGCGAATTCGGCTATTTCAACCACACCCGTTGCTGACAAGCGTAATAAAATCGAGCACACAGCCATGCAATCTCCATAGACAAACATTGGCAGTAGAATGATCCGTACTGAAGAGCTCAGTGACTTTCAACGTGCACCTTTCCAACAATTCAGTTCCTCAAATGTTTGCCCTGCTAGACCTGCCCCGGTCAACTAAGTGCTGTTATTGTGAAGTGGAAACGTCTAGGAGCAACAACGGCTCAGCTGCAAAGTGGTAGGCCACACAAGCTCACAGAACGGGACTGCTGAGTGCTGAAGTTCGTAGCGTGTACAACTTCTGTCCTCGGTTGCAACACTCACTACCGAGTTCCAAACTGCCTCTGGAAGCAACGTCAGCACAAGAACTGTTTGTCGGGAGCTTCATGAAATGAGTTTCCATGGCCGAGAAGCCGCACACAAGCCTCAGATCACCATGCGGAATGCTAAGCATCGGCTGGAGTGGTGTAAAGCTCGCCGCCATTGGTCTGTGGAGCAGTGGAAACGCCTTCTCTGGAGCGATGAATCATGCTTAACCATCTAGCAATCTGACGGACGAATCTGGGTTTGGCGGATGCCAGGAGAACACTACCTGCCCCAATGCATAGTGCCAACTGTAAAGTTTGGTGGATGAGGAATAATGGTCTGGTGCTGTTTTTCACGGTTCAGGCTCCTTAGTTCCTGTGAAGAGAAATATTAACGCTACAGTATACAATGACATTCTAGACAATTCTGTGCTTCCAACTTTGTGGCAACAGTTTGGGGAAGGCCCTTTCCTGTTTAAGCATAACAATGCCCCCGTGCACAAAGCGATACGGAAATGGTTTGTCGAGATCAGTGTGAGAGAACTTGACTGGCCTGCACAGAGTCCTGACCTCAACCCCATCGAACACCTTTGGGATGAATTGTAACGCCGACCGTGAGCCAGGCCTAATCACCTAACATCAGTGCCTGACCTCATTAATGCTCTTGTGGCTGAATGGAAGTAAGTCCCCAAAGCAATGTTCCAGCATCTAGTGGAACGTCTTCCCAGATGAGTGGAGGCTGTTATAGCAGCAATGTTCCAGCATCTAGTGGAACGTCTTCCCAGAGGAGTGGAGGCTGTTATAGCAGCAATGTTCCAACATCTAGTGGAAAGCCTTCCCAGAAGAGTGGAGGCTGTTATAGCAGCAATGTTCCAACATCTAGTGGAAAGCCTTCCCAGAAGAGTGGAGGCTGTTATAGTAGCAAAGGGGGGACCAACTCCATATTAATGCCCATGAGTTTGGAATGAGATGTTCGATGAGCAGGTGTCCACATACTTTTGGTCATGTTGTGTATTTACATCTCTCTCCTTCTCTCTTGTGGTTAAAGCTTACAGTATCAAAACACAGTCACATTATATGTATATATAATATATAGAATAGGAATAATATATATTCTCGATAAGAGTATAAAAACACAGCCAGCGATGGGGAGAGGAAAGGTTGTGTTTATGGCCTCGTTTTGCCTGGATCTGATTGGTTTTGAGCATATGACCTCATAGCAGGATAGCAGCACACTGGAATCCAATTGGCCGTCTTCATAGTTACATGGAGTCATTGTCGAAGTCGGTAGGCTCAATGACCTCTGGCGTCATAACCCTGCCCATGAACAGGATAGAACCTGGAGAGGAGGAGAGAAAGAAAGCGTCGGAGAAGACACTAGGGTCAGACACATAGAGAAGGAGACAGAGACTGACTGGACGGACGGACGGACGGACAGACAGACCGACGGCGTAGCACACACCTGTCCTGCGGTTTCTGATGATGAAGAAGAAGGGATGATCAGCCATGACCTGAGGGTACAGAACCAGAGTCCTGGTGAGGGCTATCATTCCTACAGGACACAGAGAGAGAGAGAGAGAGAGAGAGAGAGAGAGAGAGAGAGAGAGAGAGAGAGAGAAAACATTCATGACCTGAGGGTACAGAACCAGAGTCCTGGTGAGGGCTATCATTCCTACAGGACACAGAGAGAGAGAGAGAAAACATTCATGACCTGAGGGTACAGAACCAGAGTCCTGGTGAGGGCTATCATTCCTACAGGACACAGAGAGAGAGAGAGAGAGAGAGAGAGAGAGAGAGAGAGAGAGAGAGAGAGAGAGAGAGAGAGAGAGAGAGAGAGAGAGAGAGAGAGAGAGAGAGAGAGAGAGAGAGAGAGAGAGAGAGAGAGAGAGAGAGAGACCAAGGTAATGAACACTCAGTGCTCTAGAGTGTTGTTGTCCAGAGAGACCAAGGTAATGGACACTCAGTGCTCTAGAGTGTTGTTGTCCAGAGAGACCAAGGTAATGAACACTCAGTGCTCTAGAGTGTTGTTGTCTAGAGAGACCAAGGTAATGAACACTCAGTGCTCTAGAGTGTTGTTGTCCCGAGAGACCAAGGTAATGAACACTCAGTGCTCTAGAGTGTTGTTGTCCAGAGAGACCAAGGTAAATGGACACTCAGTACTCTAGAGTGTTGTTGTCCAGAGAGACCAAGGTAATGAACACTCAGTGCTCTAGAGTGTTGTTGTCCCGAGAGACCAAGAAGCAGAGATCAATGAGGCGGAGAACTACTAAGACAAGGAGGTGGGGGTTGGACGGGACAAGGGGACCAATCAAGAGCGTGCGTGAGAGGATGAGTCTGTTCAGGTCCACAGTCTCTGCCTGTTGAGGTTTCAGGGGGAAATGGTGTCAACACCATTATTAAAAAATAATTCTGATGCTACTGGATATGAATAAATGAACTACTGTTGACAGACAGGATGGGACATTCTGAATGTGACCCATTATCCTGTGTGTGTGTCCTGTCACATGAAGCACAGGGGTCATTAAACAGTCATCATAAGAAGGTACAGGAGTGTTGTATGAAAGAGGGAAGGGATTGAGAGGATGGAGGTGGAGGGTCAGAGTGATGTCTATGTTGTACACAGTTGGGATTGCTGTGAGGCTGACCTCTGACCCCACTGTTCCCTGTGCCAGTAGGACAGCATCATGTACCTGCCTGATAAGATATCAGACACAGTCCAGTCACAACTCAAACCCCAGGACAAGTAAAAACAACTGTGTAGTGTATGATCAAATATACAAAATATACAGCATTAGTAGGCCTACTAAAAATGTCTTTCTTTTCGACTCCATTCTCCTATAGCCCTCTTCGCACTGCTCCAGCGAATCCCAGGCGGGCTCCGGCACTCTCTCTGGGTCGGCCGCCCACCTGTCTATTTCTTCCCACGTCGTATACTCCAAGCCTCTGCTGTCCATAACGTCCTCCCTTCGCTGCTCCAGCTGCCTGTTCCCACGCCACTCGGTCCGTGTGTGGTGGGTGATTCTGTAACGGTGTTCTTCGTTTGTTGCAAGAGAGTCGGACCGAAATGCAGCGTGTTGGTTACTCATGTTGTTTAATGAAACAAATGACGAATACATGAAAATACTGAGACAAAATACAAAACAACAAAACGTAACGTGAAACCTAAGTACAGCCTATTTAAAAAAAAAAATTTATCATCAATACCATTCATTCTTTACAACTCATAATTTACATACATACTCAATTAATGCTATTTTTAATTAAACTAATTAAATTAAACTAAACATAAACCCAAAACAAAACCTCAGGAGAGCATCTTCCCTCCCCGTCACCCTACAAAATACCTTCCCCTATCTCCCTGTCCCTAATCTATCCTCTTACAAATCTAAATGACACCCAGCCCTAAACCCCCCCCCCCTTCCACCTCTCCCGAGCAGCATGCTGCCCCACTTCCTCTCCTCCCTCTTCATCCTCCCCCTCAAATCTCCTTCCACTCTCCTCACTATCCCTTCCAACCCCCAATCTCTCCCTGTCTTCTCCATGTTCAGCCTTGCTTCCCACAGCCCCCGTTTAAAGAGACTAATGAGAAGCCAGAGCAGAAACCTGTCCCTATCCGTCCCTCTCGCTCTCCCTACACCCCTCTCTAACCTGGCCCACGTCAATACAAAATCCCCCTTTACCAAACCTAACAACACCCGTGCCCTAGCCCATACTACTCCAGCAAAGGCACAGTCCCAAAAGACATGGCGCACAGTCTCCTCCCTGCCACAAGAAGATCTTGGACAGGTGGGGGATTGCACTAAACTATACCGGTACAAGATGGAACGTACCGGCAAACACTTATGAAGGCTCAACCAATTCAGGTCCTTGAGCCTGTTGTCCAGACCCCTCACCTGCACTCCCTCCCAGACCACTTCCGAGATGCCTACTACAGGCGCCGGACTCTCTGCCTTTCTGACCTCCTCGTACAGGTGCCTATGATCTAAACCTACTCGGGCAACTTCAACCTCTGGGTGCGCAGCACGCAGCCACTTGGCCGCATGACCAAAGTGCCACGGCAGCTGTTCCGCCCGAGGACCCGTGTTAGACCACACCATTATGCTTCTCGCCTGATACGAGAAAAATACCCGCAGGAGGTAACCGGACGGGTGTATCACTGGCTGAGCAAGCTCCGTTAACAAGAAAGAAACAAAAATTGTGTCCAGCTTGAGGGGGAAATGTGGTACCCCCCTACCTCCCTCCCCGATGGGACAGATCATGCGTGCCCTGGCGACCCACTCATACCTGCCACTCCACATAAACTGAAACACAAGCTTCACTAGAGGCCTTCTCAGACAAGCCGGCAATGGGTAGATGTATGCCAAATACAAAAGCGACGGCAACACATCCACCTTTAGGACCAGGACTTTGCCCATAAAAGACAAATACCTAGCTTTCCACATTGCTAGCTTCCTCTGTACCACTGCGATATGCATGTTCCAGTTTAGCGTCGCTGAGCCGGAGGTCTCAAAATGGACCCCGAGAATCCTCAGGGCCCCCTCACAGAGAGATAACCCCCCAGGCACATCCGTTCTACCGCGCCATCTTCCAAAAAACTTGACGGAAGACTTTGCATGGTTCAGAACTGCTCCTGACGCTCGAGTGAAATCCCCAAAGATGGCAAGGGACCTTGTCAGGCACGAGTCCTTGCACAACAACAAGGAAGTGTCGTCGGCGTACTGCGTCATCTTAACACGCAGTCCACCACTTCCAGGGATCAGCAGACCTTCCACCCCTGTGTCTGCCCTAATGGCAGCCCCCAGAGGCTCCATGTACAGAACGAAGAGGAGAGCCGAGAGTGGGCACCCCTGCCTGACCCCAGACGAGAGGTCAAAACGTCACCCAAGTGACTATTTACACTAACTCGGCACCCCGCTCCGACATATAATGTACGAATCCATCCTATAAACTTCTCCCCAAATCCTAATCGACCTGACACTCTGAATAAAAAGGATCTATTCACGCGATCGAAGGCTTTCGCCTGATCTAGCGCTGCTACCATAAAAGGCAGTCCTCTATCTTCAACCCAAGCGATGGAGTCCCTGATTAACTGTAGGTTCCATTAAATAGAGAGGCCCTCTACCCCGCACGTCTGATCCTCATGAACGACGTAGGGAAGGGCTGTGCGCAACCGGTCTGCTAAAACCTTTGCAAGTAGCTTGTAATCTACACACAGCATGGTCAATGGCCGCCAGTTGCCAAGGTCTGTTACTTCCCCCTTCTTATATAAAAGTGACAGCACACCAACAGCCATTGATCCCCCCCGGGACCCCCGTCTCAAGGATGGCCTTCAAGACTTCAAGGACCACTGGTCTAAGTATACCCCAAAACTGGAGATAAAACTCAGCCGGCAGCCCATCCATCCCAGGCACCTTCCCTTTTCCCATCCTCCTAAGAGCGCTCTCAACCTCTTCTAGTGAGATCTGGGCCTCCATCACTTCTCTAATGTCCTCCGGCAACCGCCTGGACAAGTGTTCTAAAAACACATTTCCCTGCTCTACATCTATTTCCCTTTCCTTAAATAAACCTTGGAAATGATCAGTTGTCACCCTGACCATATCCTCTGGTTCTCTAACTATACTACCATTTTCTTCCCTAACACCATGCATTACCTTCCTACTCTGTCTTGCCCTAACCAACTTAAAGAACATAGCAGAACAAGTCTCATTATGTTCTAGAAAGCCGCTATGCGCACGCTCCAGGAAAGCTCGAGCCTTCCGCTCCTGCAACTCCCTGAGCTGCGCCTTTAGGGTTGAGGATCTCTCCCAGTCAAACGACCCGCCGAGGTTGCCTGCCTCGTATTCGAGTTCAATTAACCTTTGGATACGATCCACCTCCCTCCTCTCCTCCCTTTTTTTCCTCTTGCAATACCCTATTATAAAAGCCCTAATCCTCACCTTAACTAATTCCCACCACTCTAACACCCCCTCGCACATGGACCGGAGACCCTCAAGCCTCCTAAAGAAAACATAAAACCCGTCAACAAAAGCCTGCTCCTCCAGCACATCCCGATCTAGCCTCCAGTACCCCTTACCAAAGAGGCAGACTGGCGACCCCACCTGCAGGAGCACCCCGTCGTATTCCGAAAAGAAAACGGGCAACAGCCGCCCAGACAACTTTCCCAAAGACCTGGGTACAAAAATATAATCGAGCCTCCGCTCAACCCCCCTGGAGTTATGCCATGTAGGACCGTCCATTTTCGGAGTAGTGTGCATACCACCATCTACCAGACCATGGCAAGCCATTAGCCTAGCAATGGCGCCTGCACTGTTATCCCCCCCTCTTCCTAAATCTGTATTAAAATCCCCCCCTATCACTAATTTCCTATTTGTGACACACAGGGGCGTCAGACAGTCCACCATCTCCTTCCTGTCTGCCACCACCTGTGGCCCATACACCACCACTAATCTAAATTTACAATCCCTTATCGTGACATCCACCCCTATAACCCTCCCCTGCATTACCACAAAAGAATCCTCCCTACACCCCCCCTACACCCCAAACCGACTCCCCCTTGTCCCACTCCCTCTTAAATCTACTAACATCCCCTCCATCCCTCAGGTGAACCTCCTGTAAAAAACAAAAATCAAACCCCACACCCTCCAAATAACTAAAAACCACCCTCCTCTTAACAATATCTCTTAAACCCCTTACATTTAAACTAACAAAAGTAAAATTAGACTCCATGAAAAAAATAAAACATGTAATACACTCAAATTCTAAACTCAGACAGAAAAAAAACAAAAACAGGAGACTCACCCGATGCTCCCCTGCTCCATATCTACCGGTGAGAACACCATCTGTAATCCCGACATCCACCCCTCTTCCTCCATCACACCATGCCAGGATGCAGGAATAGTGTTTGGCTTCGGGGTGCCCTGCACCCTGGGTCTACCCCCACAATCCTCCCCCTCCCCAGTGTTGCAGCTGGTTTGGAAAAAAATTGGGGAGGCTGAGTCCCCAAACAAAAAACTCCCCACCTCCTCCTGTACCCAGTCCTGAGTCTTGTTAGGTGTGTCCCCACCCAAATGAAGTTGAGAGTCTTGGGAAACCAGCAGCAACCCAGAGGTTTCTCCCACCCCCATCACTCTCTTGGCCATCCCCTCCCCCTCACTGTCGACCAATCGCACCCTCCTCTTCATTCTCTTCTTTGGTGATGGCGGCAGTGGAGAGATACCACCCCCTCCCCCCGCCAGCTCCTCCACCATACCCCTCATCTCTTCCACCATGTCACTTTCCCCCCAGTCCACTTGCTCTTCCACCGTCTTCTTCTCCACCACTCCTCCCTCGCTTTCTTCTCTCTCATGCTCCTCCACTCGGTTGCCTTCTTCTACTGCTTTTCCTGGTTCTCCTACTCCCGTGCCTTCCGTTTCCTTCTCTCTTCCATCCGCCGCTTCTTGCTCCTCTTCCTTCCTTGTGGCCTTCCCCTCTGGACTTGTACTCTTGTCATGAGGCGTGCTTCCTTCCCCTCCTCTTCTTCCCCCATCCCCCGCTCCTGCTCCCCCCCCCAGCCGCAGACGCATATGACCTCTGACGGGCCGGGCACCCCCGCCACAGGTGTGCTGACGAGCCACACCCATGGCATGTCTTAGGCTTGTCACAATCCCTCGCCTCGTGATCCTCAGATCCACAAAATCTGCATTTTCTCATGCTGCACGAGGCGAAAATGTGACCGTAGGCCATACAGCCCCTGCAAAATGGGGGCTGACGTGCATAAAACAATGTCCCACTGTCAGCCCCAAGGGAGAACATAGCAGGAGGATGGAGGTAGCCACCATGTCCCTTTGGGTCCTCCCTGAGGAGGGCCTGGAAACCTCTCCTCCCATTCCAAAACCCAAGGGAGTCTTTGAGGTGCCTAGCTGAGGAAACGTTATCCATGTATCTCCCCAGAAAAGCCCTCACCTCTTCATCCTTAACGTAAGGGTTGTAAATGTTAACAGTTACAACCCTAAAGTTATTCTTCGCCAGGCTTGATATTTCGTAGTGGCACATCGGCCTCTCACCTCCCACTGCTCTTGCCCTTCTCAGGATATCATCGTGTTTTTCCTCTGTATATAGCACCACGTCGTATGCTCCCTCCAACGAGTTGCCTTGGAAACAAAACACGTCCTTCACCGTCAGCTTTAGAATCCCCATCAATATAATCCTTCCAAAAGATTCTCGTTCCTAAAGGCTCCAACTCCTTTTCCTTCCAAGCAAAACGAATCGTGTTAGCCAGCCCAATCCCAGGGACCGACCGTGATGATGTATTTAGCACCATCTCCGCAAGGAGAATGGCGCTCGTACTCTTCTTCTTCCAATACAAGAAAAAAAGAAAATCCAAAAGTGACCGAGTCTGTCTGGTGAACACTAACACAGAGACAGGAACAATCACCCACGAAATACAAAGTGAAACCCAGGCTACCTTAATACGGTTCCCAATCAGAGACAACGAGAATCACCTGACTCTGATTGAGAACCGCCTCAGGCAGCCAAACCTATGCAACACCCCTACTCAGCCGCAAATCCCAATACCAACAAAACCCCAATACGAAATACAACATGAACCCATGTCACACCCTGGCCTGACCGACATTCATTCATTTATGAATGTGTTATTCAATGTGTTTCTATGAGCCAAATTCAATATTTTAATCACATCATTTTTAGATATATATTTTTTGATATACGAAAGCTTCCAAAAATTCAAAATCAAATATGTTAAAATCCATAGTATGAAAATCTTAAAACAATTCCAGAATTTCTTGCCTGTTTGAAGTGACAAGTAGTCTAGGCCTAAGGATGATCACATATTTGTTTTACTTTTTACCCATTTTTACAGTCTTGTCCCATCGCATCAACTCCCATACGGACTTGGGAGAGGCGAAGGTCGAGAGCCATGTGTCTTCCCGAAACACAACCCTGCCCAGACACACTGCTTCTTGACACACTGCTCGCTTAACCCAGAAGCCAGCCACACCAATGTGTTGGAGGAAACATCGTACAGCGCTCTAGCGACTCCACAAGGAGTCGCAAGAGTGCGATGGGACAAGGACATTCCAACAGGCCAAACCCTTCCTAACACGGACGACGCTGGGCCAATTTTGTGCCACCTCATGGGTCTCTGGGTCGCAGTCGGCTGCAACACAGCCCGGGATCGAACCTGGCTCTGTAGTGACACAGATACAGAAATGAGCTTTTCTTGGTTTGAGAAAAAAAAACATTAAATATGTGAAAGATATAGATTAATGCTCCATTCCCATAAACACAATTAAATTTGAGCTCAAAGGAAAGCAAGTCTGTGCTTGAAGCGAATTAAGGACTTTCCCACTTTTATTCTGGCGCAAGGCCTCCAACAACCTTTGATTCAATTAACTGTGGGGTCATGTGCGCGCTGATCAATCACGTTCTGGGACAGGACGTGCTGCGCTGTACAGCAGTGCTCACTATTTCTTCGGGAAGAACGCTGTTCTACATCCCACTCACCCCTTGACTGAACCCACAGTGGCTCGGACATCTCAATAGCACATGTAAATAGTATGAAGTGGTTTCTGTAATGATATGATTATACTGCCTACATTGTTGTGTAATTAAATTATACTGCCTACATTGTTCTGTAATTAAATTATACTGCCTACATTGTTGTGTAATTAAATTATACTGCCTACATTGTTCTGTAATTATATTATACTGCCTACATTGTACTGTAATATTATACTGCCTACATTGTTCTGTAATTAAATTATACTGCCTACATTGTTCTGTAATTAAATTATACTGCCTACATTGTTCTGTAATTAAATTATACTGCCTACATTGTTCTGTAATTAAATTATACTGCCTACATTGTTCTGTAATTAAATTATACTGCCTACATTGTTCTGTAATTAAATTATACTGCCTACATTGTTCTGTAATTATATTATACTGCCTACATTGTTCTGTAATTATATTATACTGCCTACATTGTTCTGTAATTATATTATACTGCCTACATTGTTCTGTAATTAAATTATACTGCCTACATTGTTGTGTAATTAAATTATACTGCCTACATTGCTCTGTAATTAAATTATACTGCCTACATTGTTCTGTAATTAAATTATACTGCCTACATTGTTCTGTAATTATATTATACTGCCTACATTGTTCTGTAATTAAATTATACTGCCTACATTGTTGTGTAATTAAATTATACTGCCTGCATTGTTGTGTAATTATATATTATATTAATTAAATTATACTGCCTACATTGTTCTGTAATTAAATTATACTGCCTACATTGTTCTGTAATTAAATTATACTGCCTACATTGTTGTGTAATTAAATTATACTGCCTGCATTGTTGTGTAATTAAATATTATATTAATTAAATTATACTGCCTACATTGTTCTGTAATTAAATTATACTGCCTACATTGTTCTGTAATTAAATTATACTGCCTACATTGTCGTGTAATTATATTATACTGCCTACATTGTTCTGTAATTAAATTATACTGCCTACATTGTTGTGTAATTAAATTATACTGCCTGCATTGTTGTGTAATTATATATTATATTAATTAAATTATACTGCCTACATTGTTCTGTTACATACATTGTTCTGTAATTAAATTATACTGCCTACATTGTTCTGTAATTAAATTATACTGCCTACATTGTTCTGTAATTATATTATACTGCCTACATTGTTGTGTAATTAAATTATACTGCCTACATTGTTGTGTAATTAAATTATACTGCCTACATTGTTCTGTAATTAAATTATACTGCCTACATTGTTCTGTAATTATATTATACTGCCTACATTGTTGTGTAATTATATTATACTGCCTACATTGTTCTGTAATTAAATTATACTGCCTACATTGTTCTGTAATTAAATTATACTGCCTACATTGTTGTGTAATTAAATTATACTGCCTACATTGTTCTGTAATCATATTATACTGCCTACATTGTTCTGTAATCATATTATACTGCCTACATTGTTCTGTAATTATATTATACTGCCTACATTGTTCTGTAATTAAATTATACTGCCTACATTGTTCTGTAATTAAATTATACTGCCTACATTGTACTGTAATCATATTATACTGCCTACATTGTTCTGTAATTAAATTATACTGCCTACATTGTTCTGTAATTAAATTATACTGCCTACATTGTTCTGCAATTATATTATACTGCCTACATTGTTCTGTAATTAAATTATACTGCCTACATTGTTCTGTAATTAAATTATACTGCCTACATTGTTCTGTAATCATATTATACTGCCTACATTGTTCTGTAATTAAATTATACTGCCTACATTGTTCTGTAATTAAATTATACTGCCTACATTGTTCTGCAATTATATTATACTGCCTACATTGTTCTGTAATTAAATTATACTGCCTACATTGTACTGTAATCATATTATACTGCCTACATTGTTCTGTAATTAAATTATACTGCCTACATTGTTCTGTAATTAAATTATACTGCCTACATTGTTCTGCAATTATATTATACTGCCTACATTGTTCTGTAATTAAATTATACTGCCTACATTGTACTGTAATCATATTATACTGCCTACATTGTTCTGTAATTAAATTATACTGCCTACTGCCTACATTGTTCTGTACATTAAATTATACTGCCTACATTGTTCTGCAATTATATTATACTGCCTACATTGTTCTGTAATTAAATTATACTGCCTACATTGTTCTGTAATTAAATTATACTGCCTACATTGTTCTGCAATTATATTATACTGCCTACATTGTTCTGTAATTATATTATACTGCCTACATTGTTCTGTAATTAAATTATACTGCCTACATTGTTCTGTAATTAAATTATACTGCCTACATTGTACTGTAATATTATACTGCCTACATTGTTCTGTAATTATATTATACTGCCTACATTGTATGATAATGCTGCCAGCATGGTTCTGTAGTGATATGATAATGCTGCCAACATGGTTCTGTAGTGATTTGATTATGCTGCCAGCATGGTTCTGTAGTGATATGATAATGCTGCCAGCATGGTTCTGTAGTGATGTGATATGATAATGCTGCCAGCATGGTTCTGTAGTGATATGATAATGCTGCCAACATGGTTCTGTAGTGATGTGATATGATAATGCTGCCAGCATGGTTCTGTAGTGATTTGATAATGCCTACAGCTTCCTTTCCATCATCTGCAATGATGAGAGGAAGCCTCTGAGCTGCAGCCTCATTCCCTAGTCTTGTCTGTCCTCCAGTGTGCCATTGACTACTTCTGTGATCAGATCTCTCTCTCCCCCCTTCCATGCCAAATGATGGTCCCATACTTGCCCCCAAAAATAATATTGCTCCGATTTGGTATAGGCCTACTCTGTTCTCGCTGCTGTGAGGTATAGTGATGCATCCAGAGGGCTTGTCAAGGTCATTTCCAGTCTTAACGTGACCCTACTGTTAGATGGCCTTTTACCTCAGAGGGTCATCTTTAGAGTAGAGTGTAGAGTAATCACAATGCTACTGCACAGGTATAAGAGCAATTTAATATAAAGTAGTGTTACCAAATACAATTATATACAATTATATACAAAAAGACACCAGACAATTGTAACTGGAACACGATGATATTTAATTTTCAAGTAAAAGAGTAAATACAGCTGGTGTTTATAATTTCTCCTCGTTTCATCGCCGTCTCCAACTGCACACACCTCTTAGCAACCTGTTCACCTACCTGCTAAAAAACACCTCCACTAAAATCAACAACTCATAAGGCATATTAGTTCATCAGGATTGTAACCAAGTACTTTTAGCATAAAAAAGAGAAAAAAAGAGGAACCAAGATAGAATTACTAAGATTCTGTGTGATTAAATACATAAATTATCTGCACACATTTTTGTTGTTGTTGTTGTTGTTGCAATAAATATCTAGTCTGGTATCTAAGACAGTAGTTAATGTACAAGGACATGATGGTGGTGGTTTGGGAGACACACCTTAAAACGACAGTGTGTGTGTGTGTGTGTGTGTGTGTGAGGCTAGTGAATTTAAAGGAGCAGTGCATGGATATATAATTTATTTCTACTGATCCAATAGATAATAGAAAACATTACTTTTCCTTAATATTTTCAAAAGTATGTGGACACCCATTCAAATTAGCGAATTCGGCTATTTCAACCACACCCGTTGCTGACAAGCGTAATAAAATCGAGCACACAGCCATGCAATCTCCATAGACAAACATTGGCAGTAGAATGATCCGTCTTGAAGATCTCAGTGACTTTCAACGTGCACCTTTCCAACAATTCAGTTCCTCAAATGTTTGCCCTGCTAGACCTGCCCCGGTCAACTAAGTGCTGTTATTGTGAAGTGGAAATGTCTAGGAGCAACAACGGCTCAGCTGCAAAGTGGTAGGCCACACAAGCTCACAGAACGGGACTGCTGAGTGCTGAAGTTCGTAGCGTGTACAACTTCTGTCCTCGGTTGCAACACTCACTACCGAGTTCCAAACTGCCTCTGGAAGCAACGTCAGCACAAGAACTGTTTGTCGGGAGCTTCATGAAATGAGTTTCCATGGCCGAGAAGCCGCACACAATACCTCAGATCACCATGCGGAATGCTAAGCATCGGCTGGAGTGGTGTAAAGCTCGCCGCCATTGGTCTGTGGAGCAGTGGAAACGCCTTCTCTGGAGCGATGAATCATGCTTAACCATCTAGCAGTCTGACGGACGAATCTGGGTTTGGCGGATGCCAGGAGAACACTACCTGCCCCAATGCATAGTGCCAACTGTAAAGTTTGGTGGATGAGGAATAATGGTCTGGTGCTGTTTTTCACGGTTCAGGCTAGACCCCTTAGTTCCTGTGAAGAGAAATATTAACGCTACAGTATACAATGACATTCTAGACAATTCTGTGCTTCCAACTTTGTGGCAACAGTTTGGGGAAGGCCCTTTCCTGTTTAAGCATAACAATGCCCCCGTGCACAAAGCGATACGGAAATGGTTTGTCGAGATCAGTGTGAGAGAACTTGACTGGCCTGCACAGAGTCCTGACCTCAACCCCATCGAACACCTTTGGGATGAATTGTAACGCCGACCGTGAGCCAGGCCTAATCACCTAACATTAGTGCCTGACCTCATTAATGCTCTTGTGACTGAATGGAAGTAAGTCCCCAAAGCAATGTTCCAGCATCTAGTGGAACGTCTTCCCAGATGAGTGGAGGCTGTTATAGCAGCAATGTTCCAGCATCTAGTGGAACGTCTTCCCAGAGGAGTGGAGGCTGTTATAGCAGCAATGTTCCAACATCTAGTGGAAAACCTTCCCAGAAGAGTGGAGGCTGTTATAGCAGCAATGTTCCAGCATCTAGTGGAACGTCTTCCCAGAGGAGTGGAGGCTGTTATAGCAGCAATGTTCCAACATCTAGTGGAAAGCCTTCCCAGAAGAGTGGAGGCTGTTATAGCAGCAATGTTCCTACATCTAGTGGAAAGCCTTCCCAGACGAGTGGAGGCTGTTATAGCAGCAATGTTCCTACATCTAGTGGAAAGCCTTCCCAGAAGAGTGGAGGCTGCTATAGCAGCAATGTTCCAACATCTAGTGGAAAGCCTTCCCAGAAGAGTGGAGGCTGTTATGGCAGCAATGTTCCAACATCTAGTGGAAAGCCTTCCCAGAAGAGTGGAGGCTGTTATGGCAGCAATGTTCCAACATCTAGTGGAAAGCCTTCCCAGAGGAGTGGAGGCTGTTATAGCAGCAATGTTCCAACATCTAGTGGAAAGCCTTCCCAGAAGAGTGGAGGCTGTTATGGCAGCAATGTTCCAACATCTAGTGGAAAGCCTTCCCAGAAGAGTGGAGGCTGTTATAGCAGCAATGTTCCAACATCTAGTGGAAAGCCTTCCCAGAAGAGTGGAGGCTGTTATGGCAGCAATGTTCCAACATCTAGTGGAAAGCCTTCCCAGAAGAGTGGAGGCTGTTATGGCAGCAAAGGGGGGACCAACTCCATTTTAATGCCCATGAGTTTGGAATGAGATGTTCGATGAGCAGGTGTCCACATACTTTTGGTCATGTTGTGTATTTACAGCTCTCTCCTTCTCTCTTGTGGTTAAAGCTTACAGTATCAAAACACAGTCACATTATATGTATATATAATATATAGAATAGGAATAATATATATTCTCGATAAGAGTATAAAAACACAGCCAGCGATGGGGAGAGGAAAGGTTGTGTTTATGGCCTCGTTTTGCCTGGATCTGATTGGTTTTGAGCATATGACCTCATAGCAGGATAGCAGCACACTGGAATCCAATTGGCCGTCTTCATAGTTACATGGAGTCATTGTCGAAGTCGGTAGGCTCAATGACCTCTGGCGTCATAACCCTGCCCATGAACAGGATAGAACCTGGAGAGGAGGAGAGAAAGAAAGCGTCAGAGAAGACACTAGGGTCAGACACATAGAGAAGGAGACAGAGACTGACTGGACGGACAGACAGACCGACGGCGTAGCACACACCTGTCCTGCGGTTTCTGATGATGAAGAAGAAGGGATGATCAGCCATGACCTGAGGGTACAGAACCAGAGTCCTGGTGAGGGCTATCATTCCTACAGGACACAGAGAGGGAGAGAGAGAGAGAGAACATTCAACACACAGGGAAGATTCTCAGTTGCATACTTCTCTCTCCTTTCTCCTTGCCTCCTTCTCAAAACTTATTGGATAAGAAAGCCA